>NC_139584.1:24947528-25055028 GCF_946808225.1 Silurus aristotelis
TGGTCTCAACCAGATGCCATATGTGTATTTAGGCCTCCTATTTGTATTTGTATTCAGTTAAGTCCCTGAAAGAAATAAAGCATCGATTGATCGAACTACTGAAATCTTGCGGTCAAATGTCATCCTAAGTTTTGGGCTTGAACATCAAGAAAGAACTGCAAGACACCTGGAAATTTATTAATGAGCACAGTGTGAGCAGTTACTGACTCACATAACAAGCATGCACATATTTTAGCACATACTTCAAACTGTCTGACACTCAAGCACGCCAAATTCTGCCTTTGCCAGACTGCTTTTTGGCATGAGGTCTGCCTCCTGCTGGGATGGAGATTTTTCTGATTGCTTTATCACCTCTTGACATTTATCTGTAGATGAGGTTCTGGATTAGGGAGAATATTAAATGGAAGGAAAGTCATGAGTGGCTTGAGAAGTAGAGCAGTGACCTATAGCAGTTTACTCTCTTTATTCTTTGCTTGCAGTATCACATCACATACTAATTATACTAGTAATTTTCCGGGGCAGAACATATGCAGGCATTATTCAATTTTTTTATTTTATTTATGTGTTTGTTCAAATGAGAATAATAAGTAAAGAAAATGAAGAATTTAAGTCAAGTTAAGAAGCTTTTATTGTCATTCCAACCATATATAGCTGGCGCATTACACAGTGAAATGAAACAACGTTCCTCCTGAACCCTGGTGCTGAATACAACAACAATCACAAAAACAGAAAACACAGGGTTAAGGACTAGTAAGTGTCCTCCACACAATTGTTATTACTCAAAGGTAAGGTTCAAAATCCAATTGTGGAACTGATCGTTTTAACTGGGCCTCGATTATCGTCCCAAACCCGTCTCTTCCAATCTGTATAACAGAGAAAAAAAAAAAAAAAAAAAAAAAAAAAAAAAAAATATATATATATATATATATATATATATTTATATATATATATATATATATATATATATATATATATATATATATATATATATATATATGTATGTCCCTTACAAGGGAAATATCAAGGTCCGTGACGTCGGAGTAACGTGGGGCCGCCTTCCCGTGGTCTCACCACCTGCAGGAGGGACCGTAAGGGACGGTGCTGTGAGGATTGGGCGGCAGTCGAAGGCGGGGGCCTGCTTAGACTGCTGCACCCGCGACCTGAATTACGGATAAGCGGGAGAAAATGAATGAATGAATGAATGAATATATATAAATATGTAAACCTTGACATACTAACAGAACTGGAACCAAGGCAGGAAATTATGGAAGCAATAAGAAATCCAAAATGAGAAAACTTCCAGAAGCATGCTGCTTGGCCCAGTGTGATGAGAAAAAAACTTTTTTAATCAGTAATGGGCTAATGGTTTCTCCTACATATCTAATGACTTAATTGTTAATGAAAGTCATTACGTTGAATTTCAGTGGCATGCATTACAAAGAACATTAATTTTCTGTGAGTACTTTACCCTATTCATGGTCTAGCAGAGCCTATCCTGGAACATTAGTTGCCAGGATGTCACTGTTTTACCTTTGAGCAAGACCTTTAATCTTCATTTGATCGGCACAATTGTAGGTTACTTTGAATAAAAGCTTTCTGCAAAATGAATAAATGTTAATGCAAATGAAGGCCTATAGTAATACAATTAAGCTACTGTTCAATCACAGAGCAGCATGCACACATATTCTTAAATTTAGAGTTGCTAAAACATTTATGTTTTTTTAGTGGGTAGGATTAAATTGAAGAACCCAGAAGAAAACCTACATGACCAGGAGGAGAATATGTGAAATTCCAAAAGCTCAGGGAAACGCTCTACCTGCAATGCCACCAAGCGACCTTATGAAAAACAATTACTAGAAGATGTCCATCTGCTTCGTGATAGAATACTTTGACGAAAAGATGGACACAGGATGGCTCCAGTGAATTCCACAAGCTCTCCCTGCTCAAGGGATTGTTGTCCGGTACTGTAATTTTGGTACCCGCATCAAGAAACAAGCTTCTCCTGATAGGTATAACACCCTCAGTTTTATGAGATCCCAGAGCCCACTGTATTTCACCTCTCAAGAGATCAAGTTTAATAAAGACAATACAACAGTGCAACACAGCTCATCTCACGGCTCATTGCGAAAGCACTTGAATGGGCCACTGATGCCTTGGTGAACAAGGATAACAGTGTGCAGTCAAATGACAGGTCTGTTGACCTGATTGCTACATGTTTTATCACTCTTACAATAAAGTAGAAAAGTAGGTTCACCTACAAAGAAGTAAGTGAACATATTCTGTACACTGGCTAGTTTTGCACCTTAGGAACTGGAGGCAGGTGAGACACTTTTTTGTTCAACTTAGGGTTTCTTCTAAGTTCTTCTAAAAAGATTCCCTAGTTAGCTTGACCCAGGCTCATGTGTGACCTTAATGTTGCTCTCATATTCACTATTATATAGTGTAGCTGGTCGTTTTACTTCTGTAACTGTCACAGTTTAATATTAGGTTGGCATACATCTGGCTCATGAGGATTTTTGAAGATGAATCCTACCAAAGATTGTCCACAGTTTTGCTTGTCTTAAGAACAGATGAGATTACACTCTGAATGGGATACCAGTCTATTTCAAAACAACTCTAACACACAAAACCAGACACTCATTCATACCTAAGGCCAATTTACTTACTGGCAGGTTCCCAGTAGAACCTAGAGGAGCTCCACATGTGTATAACATGCAAAACTCTTCACAGACATTTAGTTAATCTCAGCAACCAACCAGAGACCCTTATCTGTGAGACAGCAATTATATGTGCTGTGACATAAGGGCATCCAGCACAATCAATCAATCAATCAATCAATCAATCAATCAATCAATCAATCAATCAATCAACCTACCTACCTACCTACCTACCTACCTACCTACCTACCTACCTACCTACCTACCTACCTACCTACCTACCTACCTACCTACCTACCTACTACCTACCTACCTACCTACCTACCTACCTACCTACCTACCTACCTACCTACCTACCTACCTTGGTTGATAAGCTTGCTTAAATTCTGGCATCTTCCTTATAATGACAGAATTTGGAAAGTATTTTAAGAGATTGCTCAATGCTGGTGTAAGTGTTACCATATGAGGTAGGTATCTTGTCATTAGAAGTCTAAAAGGGGCATTATTAAACAGTGCCAAAAGACCTTCATCTTATTTGACTTTACCACATCAACAACAGTTCATAGTTGACAAATAACTTTGCATGAACAAGCAGTTGCATCTTAAGCAGCATACTTGCTTGTGTATCTTATGTACATCTGGAGCATTAAAGCAAATTGGTGGAGTCACAAACAGTCCTGGCTGGTGAGAATTTATGCACAAAATTAAAATAACCACACTAAAATATAATAACAAATCGTTCTCTTTACAATTTCCACTATAGATGGAATGAGCCGTGTAATTACTAGAAAACACGATCTTTTGGTAGATATAAAGGCTACACTAGCATGTTTAAAATTTTCAATGTAAACAATAACTGTAATGGGAAAAGCAGTGTATTACTCATTAGATCTCTAGCACGGTACATATGTAGATCATTTTATGCAACATTACTGTGTTACATCACATGGTGCGACAAAGACCCAACTATTTACTTTGGTATTACATTATTTAAATGCTTTGTGTTAATTTCTCAGGACCATCTTGTGCACTTATGCTTAAAAGTAAATATCATTCAGGCTTATTAATATGATATTTATTTCTCCTCACTCACTCACTTCGTAAGTGAATTCCAAAGAATTCCATCATACTCCGCTTTGGCGAACACTGCAATACGATCAGCTGCGATAATAACTTTATGTCTTATGACAGGAAATCCTGAGAATGACATTGTTCTGTTCCATACACTCACTGTTCAAGATCACTGGGTTTCTTTTACGCCGTCATGAATCGCATATGGGATTTTTCTACAGTTGTGAATCACTCCTGGGACAGCTGGACCTTTGTATGTATGGTGCTTACCCAGCAGCTTGTCTTCGGTCACTGGAGCAGAAGGAGTCAATGAGATCTAACCTCACACATGGCTGTTGGCCCAACATCGAAGTATCAGATCACGAAGAATTCCCAGTTTGCTTGTTTGTGTGCAGTATGATTTCTGTAGCTTACCAGTTTTTTGCACACAGAGAAATTGGAGGTTTATTTAATCTGAGTCAGCATGTTGGCTACAGATCCAGTGTTAATTTTTTAGTTCAGTCTCAGTCTCTATGACTTGTTTCTCTGCCAGACAATTTTGGTGTTAATTAGAGCAAAAAATTTTAGATTTGTACATTACTTAGAAGAATTCTTTAGCACATGGTTCAGTGTGCACTGTGAGCGCATCCTGCATTATCTTTAAAATCTTTTCTCACAGGGATTGCATTAGAGAGAACTGCTTTATCCTGGTCAGGGTCACTGTGCCTATCCTAAAAACAAGTGTAAAGTACTGCCAAGATGTCACTGTTGGGCCTTTGAGCATTAAGTTCATCTGCTCACAGTAATTGATAGTCGATTTGGATAAAACAATGAGAATGAGTTGTGCCATTGAGGAAAAGCAGGACATTTCTTCAGCTAGAACAATCACCCACATTCTCACTGGATGTAGAAGAGTCATTTGTATAAATGATTGAGGCATTTCTATATATTTCAGGATTGAGGTTTTCTTAATAGCCTGACCAGCCATGGTAGTACGTCATTATTTAATATAAGATAAGGCAAATCTTTATTATTGTCCCACAGTGGGTAAAGTTCTGTTACAGCAGAAAAGAGAATTTGCAAATATAAAGCAGAGACATAGTACAAATATATACAGTACAGTGTATAAATACAATACAAAAGAAAACAATATACAGTTTAAAATGGTGTTATTGCACAGTTGTTATTGGTCAAAAATATAAGTTATTGAAATAAATAAATAAATATAAAAAAAAAAAAAATGTATTTCACTTTATGTTTATCGTGTAACATGAGACAGTGGGATCGAATGAGTATCAAATTGAGGAGCTTGCAGTATCAGCTTTAGTCAGAATCATCAATTCCAGCTTACTTGTTAATTGTGTCACCTCGATCTGTGGCATGTTATTCATTATATGGAATTATGCCATAATGTTCTAGGATACGTTGCAACTGATTTCAAACAAATGCCCAACACTTTTACATACAGATTCTACTCCCATTCCTACTCATATTGTTGCACGGTGCAGAGGCTGAGAATTTAAGAGGTTGTGCAAAAGGTCTCTGCTGCGTTGTGTGATTTTATTTATAAGGAGACGGACATCAATTGTGGGTCAACTCTTTATTTACAGAGAAAGTTAAAGCGGTTTGTGATAATGTGATGCACGCAATCTACTCTTTATATTTCCCTGAAATAACTGTGCAGTGCAATTAGCCCATGTTCCAAGATCATCGCTTGGACAGAAATAAAAATGAAATAATTTAAACATGAAAAGAATTCATCATATTGAGAAAATAACATCTGAAACAAATGTCAAAGAAAAATGTAAATATAACAATTGTTTTTAAGTTAAGATGAAATTCGATTAGATCTTAATATAATCTTACCTCTTCCATACAGACCTAATGCAGAAAAGCTTTTCAGATTTCAAGATTTTGTTTGTCATAAACTTAGTTATATAAAGAATGCAACTTGGAGTGAAATGTAAACCTGCCCGGCTGCTCAGAAAGCAAATAAATAAATAAGGGAACTATAAATATAAGATATGAGAAAATATGAGATAATATAAGAATATATGAGAAAAGGGGAAATATATTACGTAATGATCAGAATCAGAATCAGAATCAGAATCAGAATCAGAATCAGAATCAGAATCAGAATCAGGTTTATTGGCCAAGTGTGTTGAGACACACAAGGAATTTGGTTCCAGCTGTTTGTTATGATGAAGTGGTAGTTAGAAAAGTGCAAATATATTTACATTTGCAAAAGGGAAGTACAAATTGTATGGAATGGAATGAAGGATGACAATAACAAAACCAAAAAACAGTAACAGTAGCAATATAAGGTGTGGTGTGCAAATGCAGAATAATATGAGTAAAAACTGGGCATAAGAGACTTATGGGATGAGTCAAATGGCCTGTTGTCCCCCACGAAAGGGCTAAAACAGGAATTTATACATCTTATACAGGAAATTAAAGGGGAAGGTGGACACATACAGACATCAGGTGTACATTTGATCATTTTGTGTAATTTAAAATACAATAAATTGAGTCTATTTTACAGTAAACTTTACATTCCAATGTAACTTTTTAGTGGACACATGCAGTGTGGGCCAATCTCATGTTAATCTATAGTAGCTCTAGTAGTGTAGTGGGGTAGCTATAGAATCACATCCTTCACATCTCTGAAGATTTTTTATGCAATTTATAAAAGAATTATACAGCTGCGCTCCTTAAAACAGCCAGCGTTCAGTGGGCGGAGCTAAAGACTAGTGAGCATGTGCAGATTTTTTTAGTGTTCATCTGCATGTTGTGACAATAAAAATATAAGGAACAAAAACTTTATACTCTTAAATGAACTATGCCTAAATAGTTCCTCTTCTCGAGCAAGTCCTCTGCAGCACTGCACTTGACTTCCATTACTGAATGAAGCATGGTGATGGGCATACACTTGCTCTTATTTCGGTTGCTGTGTGCATTTGCTTTTCTGTGAAAAGAGCCCCCCATACAAGGAATTCCACCCCTTCATGATGTCATAAAGGGCCATACTGGAAAATCCCTTTCTAAAACATGGAAGGAGTGCATTTTGCACAAAAAACTGCATCATATGTCCAAATCAGTTTTTTAAACTTTGACCATGTTTAATTTAATTTCATTTCATTTCATCTTCTCCCGCTTATCCGTAATTCGGGTCGCGGGGGCAGCAGTCTAAGCAGATTCCCCAGACACTTCTCCGTGTCCAGGGATCGGGCTGTCAAGGCCCCCACCTTCGACTGCTGCCCAATCCTCTCAGCACTGGTCCCTTACGGTCCCTCCTGCAGGTGGTGAGCCCACGGGAAACTTTGACCATGTTTAGCATCAAATCAAATTAAAAAAAAATTTATTTGTCACATACACATACATCCAGAGTACGACATGCAGTGAAATGCTTTATAAGTCTTGAGAATCCAACTTTTTAAATAACACATAATGCATGACGTAGCATCATACCCCCCCTTTAAATCCAGAGTAATGGAGAAATCAGGGATGCCGGAGTACATTAAAATCTTCTTCTCTTTTCCAAACAGAAGTGAAAAATCATTTTATCGATACCTTTTTTATTCCCATGTCACAGTTTATGAACTGTATCCCTTAAACCCAGCTTTCTTAAAGTGGGATCTATGGACCATAGCCGAACTGTTGACTTTTTACTAAACGTTATTATATTGTTATGTATTTTTTTTATTATTATTGATATATTTATCTTTTAGTTATAAGCTGGTGTGACAACCCATACAGTCTCCAGGGCGATATTCTGGACATCTTTTACAATTTGTTTCAATGCCAATAGTTCTGCTTTATTGAACTTTATTTATTAAAATGAAATATAAACTACACGCCGATCCATTACAGAAAGAACAGCAGGAGGCACATGCTGCATTAATGACAGCTTTTGGTAGAAACCACTGTTTAGCCGCGTAATGTGTGTGTCATCAGCGAAACACTGGCAGCACGTATCCATTACGCAAACCCAAACCCAAACAAATGTTTTTCTGATAGATGTTATTGCCTAGGCAGCTCGCAATTCAAGCCAGCGATGCAATGAGGAAATGTTTTTGTGTATGTGGGAAACTGTGGGAGCGAGAGAGAGAGAGAGAGAGAGAGAGAGAGAGAGAGAGAGAGAGAGAGAGAGAGAGCGATAGAGAGAGAGAGAGAGAGAGAGAGAGAGAGAGAGAGAGAGAGAGAGAGAGAGAGAGAGAAAGTGGGATAGAGACAAACTGCAAATGATTTGTTTGGTAAATTTACAGTTGCTGCGGCAGTCAGATTGTTATCTGTGAGAGGGGAAGACTCGGCAAATCTGTGCGAATTAACATCTATTTCAGATAAAACCAGATAACAACAGCAAAGGTTTGATAACAGAAAGCCAGCTCTGGTTGATGAATATCGTCCTTAATTAGAGCGATCCATCATTGCTCTGAATCCAAACTTATGTGTGTTGAATCCAAGATATGTGTTGTGTGTGTATAAGCTGCTGTGGTTGGTGTGTGCCTGATTCTGGTGCATTTCACTACAATTACTTTCTATTATTATTCTGGACACACACACACACACACACACACACACACACACACACACACACACACACACACACACACACACACACACACACACTCTTTCCTGTTTGTGTGATTGCTGTTGTGTCAGCAAAAAGAGAAATTGATGTTGACCTGTGGATGGATGGAAAGAGTCCAGGTCTTATTTGGTATGCAGACATACACGTATCAAGACACACACACACACACACACACACACACACACACACACACACACACACACACACACACACACACACACACACACACAGTACACAATATTCTGCACTTTTTTTCTGAAAGCATTTCCAAATCTAACTTAAATCCGTGAAAGATTTTTGCCTAAATCAAGTCTCAATCCCAGCCACCCCCCCCACCCCCATTGCAAATGTTCTTTTATCTAGAAACATTGTAATACAATAAATGGATAAGAACGTAATGTGAAAAAAAGGAAAAAAGGAAGGCAATAGTATATTGTGTGCACATGTGCCTCTGTGATAATGGCATAATTAAACTATATTATAGATATTACACAATACGGCCTTATAACTTACACTATAATGTTATAATTATACAGCGTAGAGTAGAATTCTGTAATTATATGTGTACACTTTTATCTCTGGCGAATGTACTTGACATTACTTGTGCTGGCTTTAAAACACAACACAAGTAATAGAGAGTAAAAGAGGGTTATATGTGGGGGCATTCTGTAAGCATTAGAGTTTACAAAAGAGTTTTGAATTGTAATAAACAGTCTTTCAAATAGAAATAATTATTAGTGCAAAAGCCCTAATAAGCATAACTAGCATTATTTTTTGGAGGGTGGTTGTTCAAAAGGGTTATTGATCGCAAGGTTGAGAGTTCAGCTCCGGCATCACCAAGCTGACACATCCTTGAAGATGTTTTCTGAAATGCTGTTTGTATGGAGAGGGATAAATATCTGTATCCATGTGTCTGAGTGTAATTGAAAAATATGGACAGTACTGTGGAGTGAATTTCTGGCTTTTCTCCAGAATATGAAATTATTTCTGTAGGTTTTTGCCAGAGGTGGAAAGTAATGAAGTATAAATACTTTGTTACTGTACTTAACTAAAATTTTCTGGTATCAGTACTTTACTTCAATATTTATATTTTGTGTTTATTTTTTTTTACTTTTTACTTATTAAATTTTTTACACAAATATTTCAAAAAAATCGAAAAATGTTTTCAGCCAATCAACTACTGGTGTATCGTTTCCTGGCTCTCACACACCACAGAAGTGGGCTAGTTTACAAAAATAACAATGAGCGTTTCAGGAGGCAACAAGAATTATGAGCCTAATGTGGATGAGACAGAGGGAGTCAGTGATTTAAACATGACTGAGAACAGAGACTTTCCTGATCACCTGATCATCATCATCTTTTCTCTGCTTGTGTTCTATATGGTGAATGTTCAACCTGAATACATTCATAAGGTAACAAAAATTGAAATTTGTTTTGCATTAATATATTATTTAGGGGCGTCAAAATGGAAATTTATTTTAACAGCATAAATTTTATTAACGCACGGTTAATGCAGCGAAATTATCTTTTGTCCATTTTTATAAAAAATAAATAAATAAATACTAACTGTATAAAAGAGTTTAAATTAAAAAGCAAAACCTTTAATCACGACATCCTTTCTTTACTCTGATATAATTAAATAAATAATTTTTAATCAGTAAAAATTTGTTTTACTGATGCGCCAAATCTCAAATCAGCACCAAGATCTGCCATAATGCACACATTCAACCCTCTGGGGCCGGCATGTAATTTTTTCCTCATAACTCAGAAATAAACTTAATGTACTCTATCTTTTTTGATAAGAACAATACATAATTTGAGTCTGTAAAGGGTCTACTTTTATTTGTATACACTCATTATATCAACAAACCGCTGTACTTTTGTCAAATAAGGAAAAGAGACAGAAGGTGCTCTCAGCCGTCTCTGTCATCTCTCTTCACAGACACATAAATAAAACAACCTGAATCTCAGTGAATGTTTCCCTTACAGACATAATAAATATATGTATAGAAAACTCTAAATGTCTACTTTTAAATAAACAAATTCAAACAAATATTCTCTGTTTATGTAATCCATATAAAAGTTAGAAGAAGTACAGTTTCTTCTGTATCACCTCATTAACACCATAATCATCTTCATGCTCTATGCTGAGGATGGTTTCCCTAATAATAAACATACATTTGCATAAAGCATCAATATTTATCCATGCCCATGTTGATTTGAGTATTAAAAACTTGAAAAGTATTAAATTAAGGTTCATTTAGAACAGATAAAAACGTGTGCAATTAATCGTTAGTTAACTCACGACAATCATGCGATTAATCGTGATTAAATATTTGAATCGATTGACAGCCCTATTGTTAATATGACGTGAGGTCCAGTTACCAGCATGACACCAAAGATACTAAAGTTACTAAAGATAAAGTTAACTTGAGTAAAAAAGGATACTCAGCACTTCAGTATTTAAAAACATGAGTATCTGTACTTCTACTTACATGAAGGATGTGTGTACTTTTGCCATCGCTCTTTTTTGCCTGAATGCCTCAAGAAATGGTGGGCTTATTTCTCATGCAACAGGATGAGAGCTGATTGCACCAGCTGGTAGAAATTATTTACCAGCAGCTTGCTTGACAAAAAGGTCAGGACTTTTTTATATGATAAATGAGTCACTTTTGTTATGAACGGCGGTCAGACTGTTGTTATGCTGTTAGTCATAAACAGGAAGAGGAACGACCCTAGATGCTAAGCAATATGGAGAATGCACACCGAACATCACCATCACTGATCATCACATAATATTTACTTTACATTCAGCAAAGGTAGAAAAGCACAATAAAGCAGGAGGTCGATATACAGACACACTAAACATTTATTAAAAAACAAAAAATCCTTTTCATTTGTGAAGCGAAAAAAAAAAAAAAAATATTAAAATATAAAAACAATATTGCAATGTATTGCAAGCTTAATGCCTGACAAGAAATCTACACTGAAACAGAGGAATAAAATGATCAGGGAAAAACAAAAGACCTGTGAGGATGGAAACAAGAGCGAAACAGAAAATAAAAGCACCTGCCACTGTTGCCATGGGAACCGTGACGTGACGAATGGTGTGTGTGATTTTGATAATGGAGCTGGTGAAGGAGCAAAAAGTGACACGAACAGTTTTAAGGGGTGAAGTAAGTGCTACTGCTCAGCAGTTCTACTGCAGTAAAGCAGTTATTATTACTGAAACTGGCTACATAATATATAAATGGCCATCGTAATATATTTGATCAGTTTACCAATATATTTTCACATGTAATATATTCACTCATAATTGTTTATGAGTTTTAGTGTAATGTCTGGCATTAAAGTGTGTTATGATCGAACAAAAACAAAAAAACTTTTTTTTGCTAAATTTGACAAACTGCATGAGCAGGTACTGTATAAACCATGGTATTGATTGCTGTTATAAGGAAATAGAATCATGACATGCACTGAATTTAAATATTTTCATTTAACTGCACATTCCAAAGTGTTTTTATCTTCTTATAACATACCAATTTGGTGATTGATTTTTTTAATTTTAGCAAAATAATAACTATTTCTCCATTTATAGTTTAGTTCATGTTATCACTTATACTAAAGCAGCTGTTTTAAAGCAGTTATTTTCTCATTAGGCTCTCTTTTGTTTTTTATATGGCATTAACAAGACAAGAAAAACACCTTACTGAGAAACCATAGCAAGAGGAAAAACATCTGCTCTGAAAAAAAAAACAAACAGTATTAGTACATTTAAACTCTAAAGGTATAAAAAAAAAAAAAAAAGGAAAGAAAAGAAAAGAAAAGAAACAGTCATTTTCAGGCAGCAGGGGTGCTGAAAACTAAAAAAACAACAACAACAACAACAACAACAACCAAAAAAACAGATATGTAATGTATTCCATTTATACAGAATCTTTTGAGAATGCATTTTCAGAACAACTTCTTGCATTCTTGTTCTTCATTCTAAAAAACTGGGAATTTTTTTTTTGTATATTAGATATTTCTCAATAAATGCTGTTGCTACTGTAAATAAGGACGTTTATAACATGTTAATTATTAGCTGTCGACTATAGCGAGCGTCCCCACACAATCTATAGTTATTATATAAAGTTTAAAATGGTAGAGCGAGACGCTACTATAAATCAACGATTTGTATTGCAGGGGTTTTTTTTGTTGTCAGAGCTGCTGCTGTAGAAAATTACTCAACAGCTTCTGACCCATAAGGTTCTCGAATTCAACAGCGCTGTATCATAAAAATTTTAGACTTGTGGGAAGCGTTGTGCAGTATTCCAGGTACCCATGAGCAGCTTGAGTCATCAATCACTTCAACACGTAACAGCACAGCAACAGCAAGCCTGACGTGCACAAGCACACACGCACACACACACACACACACACACACACACACTTACACATACACACACACGCACACACACACACACACACACACACACACACACACACACACACACACACACACAGTTGGAGAATGATTATATTTTCCTCTACTGTATACAAGACCTTTAATATTTTTGATGAAGTAGAGTCTCTTTGACTTCTTTTTTCTCTCTCTCCCTTTGTTATTTGTGCGAAGCATGTTGGCCTCGATTTATAACTTCACAAAGAAATTTTGCAAAAGCAGACACAAAATATCAATTGTTTTTCCCTGAATGTTTAAAAAAGAAAGTGAGGGATCAAATCAGAAAGCCGATAGCCATTCTGATTTTTTTGTTGTCGCCTGTCATAGGTCAAACGAACATCGGGGGCCAGATGGTACAAACCAGTATTAGATGCCGCACATGCTGGGGGATTAAAGCAAAGCAGCACTTTCATAGAATTAGATTGGCCTGGAGGTCATCCAATCCCTAAAACACACATTCACACACATAGCAGCACTGTGCCTAAAAGGATCACTCACTGCTGTATACACTACAGTGGATTTAGGTGTGTGTGTGTGTGTGTGTGTGTGTGTGTGTGTGTGTGTGTGTGTGTGTGTGTGTGTGTGTGTGTGTGTATGTGCGTTCGTGCGCGTGTGTGTCCATGTGTTGTTGGTGACCTCGTGTTATTCAAGTCTTCATCGTCAAGCTTGTCACGTCCACCACAGCATATTGATTCCATCTGTTACATAACCAATGTTCAAATGAACCCCTGAAATCAGCAGCAAAATATATATTTTCTTTTTATATATGGAAAAGAAAAGAAAGAAAGAGAGCGATAACAAAAAATAAAGAAATAGAAAGAGAGATTTATACTATTTTAGGCCAGAGCTCTGGATCCAACACCAAACTATGGAGTTCTGCAAAAGCAATGGCATGTAGCAGCAGTGCAGTGCAAACAAATCAGGCTAGATATGTTTTGTTGATAAGAGAGGTCTGAGGAAAAAAAAGTCCAGATTAGTTTGGTTTATGGAAGGATTTAGTAACTCAAATAATCAGGCTGAATGGGCTAAAACTACAGATAAGAACCGGTAAAAATTGGACCAGGTTAATGTGCTGTATTTGCTATACAACTGAAACCTATAACTGCATCATTTGGTCTCATTGTTCTAAAAGTGAGTCATGTTTTAATCACAGCATACTTTTTATGTGTCATGTGAATAATAAACATCATTCAAACAAATGTAGTTAGCATTTAGCTGATGTAGACGTGAAAGCTGCTAAATCGAGTCAGCACTTTTTTTTACATTACAGTTTTTCTCAGCTGCTTTGGAGCATTTCTGGAATAATCTTTGCAAACCAGTAAGTGCATTTCTCAAAACAATGTGTACAAACAGCACACCACATTGAATTTCTGGCAAAAGCCTGTACCTTTCTCAAAATCCTTAGTTCATCTCTCAAACGTAAGTATTTGTGTCAATAAACATCTCATTCCCATCAAAATGAAAAGTCCTTTTGTTATTGTTCACCAACAAAATCATCAAAATGTTTAGTAATGTTGTCAGTATGACGGCTCACAGTTTCACTAATTACATTTCTTCTGTATGGCATCTATGAATTTCAACAGCACAAATGTATTTATATGATTGCATATTTCATTTATATTGATTGCAAGAGACCGAACAGGATTCACACTTTTACTGAACTGTACAAGTGTTCGTTCATTTCTTGGTTGTTCATACATTTTCAGAAAATGTCATTCTATGTTTTGCTCTGTCTGCATGCATTCTCCAATTGAAGGTTCATGAGATTTACCTTTGACCTATTTTAGAGAACTAGTTGATTATTGGTTGATCTGATCCCGTACACTCGCCTTCAATAGTTACATTCAAGATTCATCTGCACAATTAATCAACTCAAGAAACATATACCTGGAAAAAAAAAGTTTATTAAAAAATTTGAAGTTGACAGATTCTCACAACTGGTTTAACCATTTTGCATTCAATGACTTATGCCATAAACTGATGCCTTAATGTTTTGGGGGATAAGACTATTCAGGTAAAAACAGTATAATATATTTTCATCAACATGACATAAACAGCTGAATTAAATAAATGTAAAGAAGCATTCACCATTTGATCAAAGCAACAAGAAATGTTTTTTTGATGTGCACAAGTGACTAAATGATGTGGAGGTTCAACAAGTAGGTTGGAGAATTGAATTTTTGATCTGTGAAACACTCCAAAGCAACTAAGAAAAGCTATAAGAAAGCCAGTGATGACAGTGGCAAGAAAGAACTTTCTGAGAGGGTCTGAGGAAGAAACCTTAAAACTGTTGAATTGTTGTTGAGGTTATTAACTGCTCACTGATGAAAGCTTGAATGCAAAACTGTTAATGGCAACTGTAGCCATAAGGTGTTATAGCAGTTGATAGTAGCACAGCACTGTTGTCTTAATTCTGACTGATCAGAACCAACATGATCCAACTGTAATTAATTTCAGGTTTGTTTAAATGTGCTTGTTATCTTTTTTTGAGTTATTATTTATATACTAATTTCTTCCAGGATGGATACTCAGTTATTCTGTGTGGTTTCTTAGTGCATTCTGAACATGGCCTAGTGGCATCCCTGTGGTCAAAGGTTGAAGCAATAGTTTTTGTATAATTGTTTGAGGATCATGTCACTGTAAAAGAGAGTGTGGCGTTATATAAGCTTTGTCTCTTAATGCCACATGCAGGATTTGAATACGGCATAATCCCTCTGATGTGTTCGGCAAAAACTGATGGCCTTTTTAAATTGTGATGGCCAGCTAGTATCGCTGATACTGGCCAGCTATTATCAGCGGAAGCCAAACAGGGATAGGAGGGGGAGTTTATGTTTCATACAGAATTAATAAAGTTGAAAGAGCAATAAGAAGTGTGACCAACATTGCTAGATTCCATGTAAATAAGTAGATAGATATATATTTGGGGAAATAATAATCTATGGCATGTTTACTGGATGAACACACTCCCATACACACAAACTAACAATCTGTCTGCACTGGACTTGGGTGCATAGAGGTCAGTGCACACAATGTGTGGTATAATGAGAACCTGTTTCAGCTTCCTGTGTTTGGTCTAAAGGATCCCTTCGTTTCTTGTGCAGCTAGTAGTAGTAGTAGCAGTATTTTTAGCAGTAGCCTTAGTAGAAGTAGTTGTAATAGTTGTAGTAGAAGTAGTATTTGTAGCAGTAACAGTAGTATTAGCAGTCATGGTAGTAGTAGTAGTAGCAGGAGTAGCAGTAGTTGTACAGTTATTGTTGTAGTAGTTGTAACATAAGTATAAATAGGTGTAATACAAACCCGATTCCAAAAAGGTTGGGACAATGTACAAATTGTGAATAAAAAAGGAATTCAATAATTTACAAATCTCATAAACTTATATTTTATTCACAATAGAATATAGATAACATATCAAATGTTGAAAGTGAAATGTCATGCTAAATACTGGCTACATTTTGGATTTCATGAGAGCTACACTTCCCAAAAAAGTTGGAACAGGTAGCAATAAGATGCTGGAAAAGTAAAATGTACATATAAGAAACAGCTGGAGGACCAATTTGCAACTTATTAGGTCAATCGGCAACATGATTGGGAATAAAAAGAGACTCTCAGAGTGGCAGTGTCTCTCAGAAGTCAAGATGGGCAGAGGATCACCAATTCACCCAATGCTGCGGTGAAAAATAGTGGAGCAATATCAGAAAGGAGTTTCTCAGAGAAAAATGGCAAAAAGTTTGAAGTTTTCATCATCTACAGTGCATTATATCATTCAAAGATTCAGAGAATCTTTTATTAAGGGTCAAGGCCGGAAAACCATACTGGATGCCTGTGATCTTCGGGCCCTTAGACGGCACTGCATCACATATAGGAATGCTACTGTAATAGAAATCACTACATGGGCTCAGGAATACTTCCAGAAAACATTGTCGGTAAACACAATCACACAACCACCGTGCCAATCGCCATTGCTGGCTAAAATTCTATAGGTCAAATAAGAAGCCATATCTAAACATGATCCAGAAGCGCAGGCGTTTTCTCTGGGCCAAGGTTTATTTAAAATGGACTGTCACAAAGTGAAAAACTGTTCTGTGGTCAGACCAATCAAGATTTGAAGTTCTTTTTGGAAAACTGGGACGCCATGTCAACCAGACTAAAGAGGATAAGGACAACCCAAGTTGTTATCGCTCAGTTGTTATGCGTTAAGTTCAGAAGCCTTCATCTCTGATGGTATGTGGTTGCATGAGTGCATGTGGCATGGGCAGCTTACACATCTGGAAAGGCACCATCAATGCTGAAAGGTATATCCAAGTTCTAGAACAACATATGCTCCCATTCAGACGTCGTCTCTTTCAGGGAAGACCTTGCATTTTCCAACATGACAATGCCAGACCACATACTGCATCAATTACAAAATCATGGCTGCGTAGAAGAAGGATCCGGGTACTGAAATGGCCTTCCTGCAGTCCAGATCTTTCACCCATAGAAAACATTTGGCACATCATAAAGAGGAAAATGCGACAAGGAAGACCTAAGACAGTTGAGCAACTAGAAGCCTGTATTAGACAAGAATGGGACAACATTCCTATCCCTAAACTTGAGCAACTTGTCTCCTCAGTCCCCAGACGTTTGCAGACTGTTAGTAAAAGAAGAGGGGATGCTACACAGTGGTAAACATGGCCTTGTCCCAACTTTTTTGAGATGTGTTGATGCCATGAAATTTAAAATCAACTTATTTTTTCCCTAAAATTTTCTTAGTTTAAACATTTGATATGTCATCTATGTTGTATTCTGAATAAAATATTGAAATTTGAAACTTCCACATCATTGTATTCTGTTTTTATTCACAATTTGTACAGTGTCCCAACTTTTTTGGAATCGGGTTTGTAGTTGTAGAAGTAGCATTAGCAGTAATATTTGTAGCAGTGGTATTCAGTAAGTAGTAATAGCAGCAGCAGTAAAATTTAAAAGGTGAGAAGTAACAAAGTACAAATAATTTGTTACTGTACTGAAGTGGGATGGCTTTGACTGAGATGGCTTGGACATGTGTAGAGAAGGGACATGGGGTATATCAGTAGGAGAATGCTGAGGATGGAGCCACCAGGAAGGAGGAAAAGAGGAAGGCCAAGAAGGACAGGTGGGTATGGAGACGGATGATCTGCTGTGGCGATCCCTAATGGGAGAACCCAAATAAAGAAAAATATATTAATTAGGGCTGTCAAAATTAAAGCGTTAAAACGCGCTGGCACGTTTTGTCTACTTTTTTTTCTAAAAGGGTCTACTTTAATTTGTATACACTCATAATAACAACAAACCGCTGTACTTTTGTCAAATAAGAAAAAAAACAGACGGTGGTCTCAGCCGTCTTTGTCATCTCTCTTCACAGACACATAAATAAAACAACTTCAATCTCAGTGAATATTTGCCTCACAGGCATAATAAATATATGAATAAAAAGTTTGACATGTCTACTTTTAAATAAACCAGTTCACATTGAAAACAAATATTCTATGATTGAAAGTTAGAAGAGGTACATTTTCTTCTGTATCACCTCATTTACCTGTCCGTATGGAAACATAGCAAAGGTTAAATTTGGTGTGATGATGATTTATGCCATTAAAAACACCATAATTATTTTAAAACAACTAATAATAAACATACATTTGCATAAAGCATCCATATTTGTCCATGACCTTGTTGATTAGAGTATTAAAAACGTGAAAAGTATTAATTTATGGTCCATTTAGAACAGATAAATATATGCGAATAAGTTGTGATCAATCGTGAGTTTACTCATGACGATCGTGCGATTAATTGCAATTCAATATTTTAATCAATTGCCAGCCTAAATATTATTATGACATGAAGTCCAGTTACCAGCGTGACCAGCGGTAGTTGCAATGGTTACTTTTTACTTAAAACCCATACTTCTCAAAACCAATACTTCTTTACTTTAAATTGAATAAAAAACTGTAGTCAGTACTTTAACTAGAGTAAAAGCAATTCTGAACAGCCGTGGGTCACGACTTTTGCGCCCTGCACTTAAATGGTAGTTTATGACCATTGAGTAGATAATACTGCTGTCACAGCGAAATGAGAAGACGTTGTACCTGTCAGTGGTACAAAATGTACCTGTCAATGTTAAATAACATTCTTCAAGCTCCCTCTCTCTCTCTCTCTCTCTCTCTCTCTCTCTCTCTCTCTCTCTCTCTCTCTCTCTCTCTCTCTCTCTCTCTCTCTCTCTCTCTCGCGCTTTGAAAAGTGCTTTCTTTTTCTCTTTCTGCCCCCTCACTTTCTTTTTGTGAGTAGGTGGAGATGCACTACACTCACTCGGTACAGTGCTTGATAATTACTTGCTGTGTGGTAGCATTTGTGTTGCAGCAGGGAATCTATAAGCTCGCAACAATAATAAAACAGAGAACTCTAAAGACTCATGTGACCCCAGGTGACTGACATTTTTCCTGGAGGAAATTATATTTAACGATGACTTTAGAAATACTTAGTGCCAAATTCAAGTGATTATTGCATTTAAATGGCCATTTCTTTTATTTATAGTTCAGCTACCCATAACATTCAGTACAATGCACATGCCCAGGCAAAACTGTGGACACCCGACCATAATATATGTACATGATTTTTGAACATCTAATTCCACTTTTAGTCCCATTTGCTATTATAATAACTTCCACTCTTTTTGGAAGATGTTCCACTAGATTTTGGAGTGCCAAATCCAAGATTTTCCACTGAAACCTCATTAACCGTCCGTGTGGAAACATAGCAAAGGTTTCCGTTTGGTGTCCTGATGATTTAAGTCATTTGAAACACCATAATTACTTTAAAACCCTTACAAGAATATTTGTCTTAATGCTCAATGTTGTGTTTGGTTTCACTAATAAAAAAAAACATCGATTGCATAAAGCATCCATGTTGATTAGAGTATTAAAAACATGAAAAGTATTCATTTAAGGTACATTTAATACTGATAAATATATGAGAAAAAGTGATTAATTGTGTTAACTCATGTCTAAATTATATTTTCATGAAGTTTCTTTGTGCACAAGGACATTGTCATGCTGGGACAAGTTCAGGTAAATAGTTCAGGGAAGGAAGTTAATGCTACCACATTCAGAGACATCCTATACCATTGTATGCTTCCAACTTTTTGGTAACAGTTTTGGGGCAGAACCACATATGGCAGAAAGTAAGGTGTCCCAATACTTTTTTTTTTCTTAATTACAGTAGGATCTGCTGAAGCATTGCTGCTTAACAAAGTCAAGGTCAGTATCCATCAATGCATGCAGTCAAGGTTCTAATCTTTCTAAATTTGCATTTAAAATAAGTCAATAGCAGAAAATACCTAAAAATTTGAATAGAAAACCTCAACCTGCTATCCACGATTTCCTTGTGGAATTTTTGTCACCATTTTAATGTTCATTTCTATACCTCATTAACTCAAATAATGTTTATTAAATGACAGTTTGGAGGCCCATCAGGGTCAGTATAAGTGTAGAGGCAAGGGGCAGAATTTCCCCACAAGGCATAATTATTTTAGGCAAACTTATTCTCCAAACCACAAAGAAATGGAGCCATTTATAAGTGCAAGAAAGAGCAATAAAGTAAATAACATGGTTATGGGAGTGGATCATTTGCCAAAACAACTGAATAAATATAGTGGAATAATACTGTAGGTATAATAGAAAAGAATTGGCAGTCAAAAGAAATGTTTGGTGTCAATAATTAGCTTCTTTAATTCCAACTCCAAATGTTGTATATTTTTGTATATTCTTTTTTTTTTTTTTAGCTCATTAACCAGTAATTTAACCTGTAACGGCTGACTATTAATGTCAAAATTATCATTAGGACATTGTTAAGTTTTGTTTGTGCAGTAAAACAAAATCACATACTAATCACATTTCCAGCATCAGTGTTTTTAACCTAGACTCTTAACAATATAAGTAAAATATTACTAGTGCATTAAATGTGCAGTGTAATAAATCTACCACATTACACTCTTTAGGTACATTATGTACCAATTACATGCATTCGTGTGGATGAGATGGTGGTGCTGCCAAACTTGTTGCTTGTGTGAAATCCTATATGTTGGCTAGAGGAATGTCGTGTCTACAGCAGTGTCTGGAAGAGTTTTTTGCCCTGTTAAGTCCTATATCACCAGCAACTCCTAAATCTAAATCAACCCCTTAAACCCCATATCAACTCACACACAGTAACACCTTAACCCATAAATCAAGAGCAGGGAGGTGATAGCACTGTAGTTAAGGCTTTGGGTTGCTGATTGGAAGGTCAGGGGTTCAAGATCTATTATTGCCAAGTTGCTGCTCTTGGGCCCTTGAGCAATTCCCTTAACCCTCTGTGTTTCAGGGGCTCTGTGTTATGGCTGATCCTGCACTCTGACCCAAACTTCCTAACTTTGCTGGGATATGTAAAGAAAGAGTTTCACTCTGCTGTAATGTACATGTGACAAGTAAAAAGCACCTTTAAATATATCAGGATTAGCATTACTGATCTGATTCAATGCAAGCTGAGCGGGATTGGATAGTGATGTGCAAACTTTGGCTCTGATATGTATCTTTGGCACATTGCTGGTCACATTGGAACTTGCTCCACAATTATTTTCGAACATTTGAATAAACTTTAAAGGAAAACCTTTTGGGAATGGAAGGTTTAAAAAAACCCTCATATTATGCAAAGCAATACAGATTGATTGATTGATAGATAGATAGATAGATAGATAGATAGATAGATAGATAGATAGATAGATAGATAGATAGATAGATAGATAGATAGATAGATAGATAGATAGATAGATAGATAGATAGATAGATAGATCTTCTGCTCAGAAGGTCATGAGTTTAAATCTCAGCACCAGTAAACTGCTCAGTTGTATGCATGAGATAATTGTAAGTCGCTCTGGATAAGTCAAGTCAAGTCAAGTCAAGTTTATTTGTACAGCGCTTTTCACAACAGACATTGTCTTAAAGCAGCTTCACAGAAAACAACAGTGAAGGTGAATGGTGTGCGTTTGTCCCTGATGAGCAAGCCGTGGCGACAGTGGCAAGGAAAAACTCCCTTAGATGATATGAGGAAGAAACCTTGAGAGGAACCAGACTCAAAGGGGAACCCATCCTCATATGGGTGACATCAAGAGTTTGGTCATAAATCTTTCAACAATACAGAACAATTTGTGATCATCATAGATCCAGCATCAGCTTCTCCATGCCAGGGCCTTTAAACACTCGGCATCTACTTCTCCATGATCATCCATAGGTCCATAATCTTCACGAGGTGGGACGTGACTGGAGCTGGCCAAACCTCAGGATGCCTCGGGATGGGGAGAGAAAGAGAAGCAGTGGAGAGGAATTAGCGTAGCTGCTGTTCATGATATTAACAGCACAAGTTGATAATGTGCATGTGATCATATATTCTGGAGCACAAGGTTGTGATATGATGTGTGTGATGTGTGTTATGTGTAGGCTTTGCTAAAAAGATATGTTTTTAATCTACACTTAAACTGGGAGAGTGTATCTGAACCCCGAACACTGTCAGGAAGACTATTCCAGAGTTTAGGAGCTAAATGTGAAAATGCTCTACCGCCTTTAGTGGACTTTGCTATTCTAGGAACTACTAGAAGCCCAGAGTTTTGAGATCTCAGGGAGCGTGACGGATTGTAGCGTGTTAAAAGACTGGATAGATACATGGGAGCCAAACCATTTAGTGCTTTATAAGTGAGTAGCAGTAGTTTGTAGTCTATTCGAAACTTAATAGGAAGCCAATGTAGGGACGATAAGATTGGGGTTATATGATCGTATTTTCTTGACCTAGTAAGAACTCTTGCTGCCGCATTCTGAACTAACTGAAGCTTGTTTATTAATGATGCAGGACATCCACCTAGTAATGCATTACAGTAGTCTATTCTAGAGGTCATAAACGCATGGACGAGCTTCTCTGCATCAGATATAGATAACATATTTCTTAGCTTAGAAATATTTCTAAGGTGAAAGAAGGCTGTTTTTGTAACTAGATTGATGTGATTTTTAAAAGATAAGTTGCTGTCTAAAATAACTCCCAGGTCTTTTACCGTTGAACTAGTAGTTACAGAACAACCGTCTAAATGCAGGCTGAGATGCTGGAGCTTCTGTGTACTTTTTTTTGGGCCGATGAGCAAAATCTCCATAAGGGTGTCTGCCAAATGCCATAAATGTAAGTGTTACCAATCCATTGAAGGCAAAGAAATTACTTAAAAAACAGAGCATTCTCACAGCCTTTTCCTGTTTTAAAACTTTTAAATTGGCTTGTAGAATTAACTTTTTCCCCACAACCATACTAGTGAACATCCACATTGCAGTGACTTAAATATATAAATATGTTAGTTGGGTAGTTGACTGCTATTTGCAACCTGTAATAGCTAATTGGTTTCACAGTAACTTACTGCCATTATGCAGTGTTTTTTCTACTAACTCCAGTTAAATCAATACATTCTTAAACAGTTCCTTTTTCTTTTTCCGGCAAATTTTGACACTACACAGTATTGTGCTGAGCTGAAATGTGCTGAGTAAACCTTTACATTTGGACTGAGGGGAAAACATCCAGGAACCACACAAAATCTTTTTGCATTTGTCTGTTTCCGATATAGACCTACTTTACTTTCAATTGAGCTTCTCAACAGGTGATTATACACTACTGTATATGTAAATGTGTTTATGGTAGTGATGAGAATGATTAGAGAAATGAAATGAAAAAAAAAAGAAATATCTAATTTCTGCAAACAATAGGACTCAAAAAGAACTAATTAGCGAAACATATTGCAGCATGGCAGCATGTGTTCATGATCACAGTTTCAGAAATAACTAAAGGAATATGGCTGTTAGACTATTTTCATAGATCGTAGTTATGTGCATATGGCAGGTCTGATGCAGTCCCTTTTACTGAGGATGTTCATCTGTTCACAAAAACTGTCTGAGTATGGGATCTAATTTGAGTGTGGCAGCTGCTTGCACAATCCGGCAGCATCGCTCGACTATGTAGGTCAGACAGAAAAGAGAAGAAGACAGGCAGAGAGAGAGAGAGAGAGAGAGAGAGAGAGAAAGAGAGAGAGAGAGAGAGAGAGAGAGAGAGAGAGAGAGAGAGAGAGAGAGAAGAGAGAGAGAGAGAGAGAGAGAGAGAGAGAGAGAGAGAGAGAGAGAGAAAGAGAGAGATGCCATCAGTGCTTTAAACCTGAACGTATCATTACTTCAATGAATTGTTTTTAGAGACAATGTGTGTCTTTTCATTTTATTTCACTGGTGACAAATGTTTCATATTAAACATCTGTATTCATTACTTCAATGAATGTCTAGCTTTCTCAAACAAACCAAAAGTAAAACACATACATCTTGATGTCCCCATAAAAAGCTGTCTTATTTTATATACATTTTACTTAATGCTTGGACGCTAGATGTAGTTCTAGTTTAGCTTTATTCTTATAGTCCAATACACATGAATATTGGAAGAAAATCTTACTCCTAGCTGTATTATATTTGCATCCCAATTCATTTATAGCATGAAATCTGTACACAGATGGACTACAGATCACTAAGTCTAAGGCATATGGTACTATACAGACAGTAACATTTGCGGCAACAAGCCACTTATCAATTTGTCCCTCCTGCTAAACCACTTTTTAAAACTGCAACTCCATCACTGTTCCTGCATCAGAAATAAAAAAAAGATGGAGCTGGAAAATTTCTAAGAATTTGTGGCTTGTTACCGCATTTAAGAAATAATCTGCTGTCGAACAAACAAAAAAGCAACATGACAAAGAAACAATAATCCTGACCTGGAAAAGCAAAGAACAACACGGACAACCATGAAAAGACAAATATGAGATCATAATAAAATTTAACTTTCATAAAGAGACTCTACTGGAACTGTATAATAGAAAATCCTTGGGCTATAGGCTTCTACACAGAACCTTTAATAGTTTCCTTATGTGGAATCATGGAATTCTTAATAAAGTTAGATGAGGTGGAACATCTAAGTGGATGGTCTTCCAATGGACACTAAAAGAACAGGCTTTGGATTTTGAGTTTCACAGCTAGATTTATCCTACATGAGACACTCTTAATTTTTGCATTTCAAATTGCCATTACTATGCATTATTATCTTTGGGGGTCAATTTTTTGGTTACTTTTTGCCCCATTTTGTTGAAGAAAGAGAATTATGGTCACATTGTGTTTAAGAGCATAATAATGAGTGAAGAAATGGCTATGTAGTTTAATAATTTTCCTAAAGAAGATTGATGATTTCCATCTTTTTGTGTGATGTAGTATTGACAAAGAGAAAATGGTAATATTAGCAACCGAAAGAAATTGTACAGTCCTAAAGCTTACCATTTTTTAGATCAGAAAGGGATTTTAGCTGGTTGATGTGTGAATGCTGTGTTTTTGTATGTGTGTGTGTGTGTGTGTGTGTGTGTGTGTGTGTGTGTGTGTGTGTGTGTGTGTGTGTCCTTACTTTTCGGTTGGAGGACAAATTCCTCTAGAGAGTTTATATGCCAGAAATATTATATTTGGCTTTGAACAATAAATTTATCTCACTCCCTTTCCTTGGCATTCAGCTCTTCTCTCTGGTTTTGATGTAGGTTGGCAGCTGGGTGTGTTTTCCATGGGCGATTTGGTTTGGTGCCGCTTCAGCACTATTGTTGTGGCGTCTCCGGGGTTGCTGTCCATGGTGCTGATCCAGAACCAGCAGCACTTTGAATGTGATGCTACATCGGCATGACAAAGCACCCGGCTCTGTGCACAAGTGTGTAAATGAATTACAAATAATAAATCTTCCCAAGGGTTGTGCACACTAAGAAGTGAGGATTTCCCAGGAGTGAGAAAGGAACTGTTTGTGTGTGTGTGTGTGTGTGTGTGTGTGTGTGTGTGTGTGTGTGTGTGTGTGTGTGTGTGTGTGTGTTTGTTTGTGTGTGTTTGTGTGTTTGTTTTCACACAGCTGCTGGTATATGGATGGTGTACAGGTCAGGGATGAATTCCTAATGGAGATGGTTCTTTTAAGCAATTGCACTGTTTTAGAGCAAAGCGCCAAAATGCTCACTATGTTAACTCATTAGATGGCTGTACAGAGTCAAGATGCTACATCATGCTTTGACATCCTGAGACAGAGGAAGTCAGGATTTTACCTCAGGCAATGGATTATGGGACAAGTACCTCTCTGTCTTTTGCACTTTGGCTTCTTTATCTAGGTCATATCACAACACAGCCTGTTCTAGCACTATTATAAAATAATAGTATAAGAATATAAAAAACTATTCTCTCTCTTTCTCATTGCATATATATATATATATATATATATATATATATATATATATATATATATATATATATATATATATATATATATATATATATAGTGCATATATGTAGATATGTAGACAGAGTATAGTGTGTAGTGTTACATATAACATGATTCCGCAGTCATTGTCTTCCAAGTATATATATATATATATATATATATATATATATATATATATATATATATATATATATATATATATATATATATATATATATATATATATATATATATATATATATATATATATTTAAAAAGTTCTATATTATTTGTATTATATTATTATATAGTATTTTAAAACAACTCTGCATGTAAAACTAATCCAGACCAAATAAGGCTTTGTACTGACTGTGAAGGGAAAGAAATACAGAAAAGGGCAATTTTTTTAGCTCATATTTAATATATGTATATTAGCAGAATATTGTAGATATTTATGAATTTTCATGTTGCACTGAATTATGTCCCGGCAAAGCCAACTCTACATTAGTGTGTCATTCCAATATGCTCTGTTAGTGGTATGTGAATCTGTGTGGAAGACAAATGACTTTGAAAGGCGGGTTTGACATTTTGTGAAGTTACACCTTAGTGGAAGCAGCTTAGAGACACTGCAAGAGTCATTAAAAACAGAGAAAGGAGAAGATAAAGAAACCCAAAGAGAAGAGGAAGAGAGAGAAAGAGAGAGAGAGAGAGAGAGAGAGAGAGAGAGAGAGAGAGAGAGAGAGAGAGAGAGAGAGAGAGAGAGAGAGAGAGAGAGAGAGAGAGAGAATTTGGTGAATGAGTGGGAAAGGCAGTGGGAGTTGGGAGATGCGCTGTGTGAAATACAGAAGAATTACTTTTGCTTCTGTGCTGCTACACACATTTAGATTTACACTTCTTTATTTTTGTATACAACAGGACATATATTACCTCAATGTATTACTGCATACCTTGATTTTTGTCTTGTAATACATCAGTCCTGGGAAATTTGTGATTATTTAATCAGTGTGCTGTACTATATTCTATACAGGAAATAAGAATTCTAAACATGTAGACATTGAACAAACATGTAGACATTAAACAATGTTAGACATTTTTCATGTGTACCAAATTGAAATAAAATTCCTCAGCAGGAACCATTACTAAGATTAATAAGATACATTTCCTGCATTTAAATATTACCTTCAAATTCCATTTTACAATTTTGATATCTATTTAAATATATTTATATTTTTGGATATTGTAAAAAATATATATTTTTTAAGGTGAATATTATTCTCTACATTAAAATGGCAGCCAGTGACACTGGATTTAATGCTGTGTCTCACACACAACCAAAACAATTGGACATAACTTAACGTAACGTAATCAGTAAGCCTATGATTATGTTTGAAGTCTGAGAGTTTAACTACAAACTCTGAATATAACCCTTTGTCCCTGTGTTTTGTCATTCATATATCACTGTAGTTATTCTAGCAGATTACTCTGTACCTAATTCCATTATCTTTGATTACACTGCTACATAAACTCCCTGTGCCAGCGCAGCATAATTCAGCAAACAAAAAATCATGATGGAAGGCTCTGAGGAAGCCAGGCTTTAAAATGGGGATGTTCACACACAGTGTAAAAAGATACGACATCCATTTTGTGTGTCATTTCGTAGGAGAAATTATGTATTTACAGATATTGCAATAATTGCACCAATGATTCTAGACTTTGTTTTTTGCTGAAAACCATGCCACAATGCCAGAAGTTAAAATCTGACAACATTCCCAACCCCCCCCAATTTGTTCACCTGACAATTCCATTTATCATGCGACAGATATCAATGCTTCCTCTGAAGTCACACTAGACTTTTCGTTGAAGATGAAGACCAGAAAACTCATTCTGAAGAAGTTTCACATCTCACTCCAAAGTATGGTAGACTCTAATCTGTGAATTTGTCTCATGTGAAGACTTGGATTGATAGATGTCACTGAAACCGAAAATCCAAAATAAAGCAGATTATAGCAGTGTCGCGGCATTTTATACGGCTGTTTTATACAACACAACATTAAATGAATATAAAATTAGCATTGTAATATCAGTGGTGGATGAAGTACACAAACCATGTACTTGAGTTAAAGTAGAGATGCAGTAGGTAAAATATTACTTCGGTAAAAGTAAAAGTGGTTCTCTTTCACTTAAGTCAAAGTACAAATGTATTTGTCTTTAAATGTACTTAAGTATAAGAAGAACGATGATTATTTATGGCAATAATGTCCTATTATAATTTTTGTCACTAGACTCAACAAGTTTATGTGAAAAGACTATAATGTTACTATAAGCACTCCAATCTATCAAAAGAATGATATTAAATAATCAAACACCATTTGATATGTAATTACATGATTGAAAAATCTTATTTTTGATTACTTTAAAAAGATTTTATAAATAAGGCCATAGGTGTTTTGGAAAATTAGAGTCAGGAGTTTCTTCTATCATTTATTCCTCTCAAAATGTTCTGCATGCTGTTGAACTGAAGCTGAACTGTAGGTTTGGGCTATATAGACACGACCAAGCTACCCTGATTGGTAGCTTGCTGGGTTCTTGACCAGTTTTTATCTTCATAAATAAAAAACTGATTTCACAAAATGTAGTTGTGTAAAAAAGAATTTGACTTTAAAATTAAATCTGACATTGAACTGGAATTGACTTTGAAAAAGTGATGTTAAAGAAAAAGTCTCCCCAAATGGAAATACCTTAGTAAAGTACAGATATGTGGAAAAGCTTCTTAAGTACAGTAACGAATTACGTTTACTTCATTACTGTCCACCACTGCATAATATCCAGTTGCCTCCATATTCACAGCAAGTCTTCAAAGAAATTTCACCTGCTGAATGAATAGTGTGACTGCAGCGTGAGACAGGTGAACACAGGCATGATGCCCTTCATGCTGTTTCACATAACTTGGATGATAGCACCGTCTGCTATATATGAGCTCACAAACGCATGTGAATGACTAATATTAATGTGATCGACTAAGGGCTATGTATGCCATCAGTCTCACCAAGACATCATGGCCAGTTTTTGCTACCTTGGCTGTGGCATCATTTGAATTTAAATGACCAGTCTCACGTCTATTGGGTAACCCCCAAACAACATTTTATTAGAGGTTTTTACATTTTGAAGAAGTCAAAGCTGGTCTTCTTATGTCAGTAGTAATGTTTTTCCAGCTCTATACAATGGTTAAGATTCAGCATCAAAAGGCTGTAAGTTTAACAGCCGTCAAGTGAATCCCTTAACCCTTAATAGCTCAGAATTTATAGCTCAGTTTATGGAATATTCAGCTCTTCTTTTCAGCTCATCACTTTTTGCCACAAATTGTTTCCTCTCCCTCTCAACTTTCTACTCTCTTAGTTTCTGACTGTTCCATCAAGTGTGCTTGGACGCATTACTTTTAGCAAATTTTATTTCCCACCTTATCGTCCTCAATTACATCAATTCAGCACACTCTGCTTAAGGACAGATGTAGCGTACATGGTTTTAGGCATCAGCATGTGTCGTGTCGAGCTGTTCAGCTCTTTTATCTTCCTTTTACACTTGACTGCTGTTGACTCTCATTTGAGTTTTACATCCAGAACTTGATGTTTCAAGTAGTCTATCAAAAAACATTACACAAAAAAGCTTTCACATTAAAGTTTTTTTTTACATTTGTTTACTTTGTTATCTGTCTCCTGGCTGGAACCGTGACTGATGTTGAAGCTGAAAGATAAATTGGTCACCATTTATTTTTGGTGCAGAGTTTGAGAGTTTTCACAGGTTTTACCCAAGTGCAAACTTTTGTACTGGCCCCAAAGGTAAACGGTGCTGCATTGAGCTGTTTTGTGGTTGAAAAAGGCAGTGTTAGAGCTTGTTATCGGCCAAAGGGACAGGAAGAATAGCAGCACAATGTCACACTATTAAATTCACTCCAGATGGAACCCCGCATTTTAAATGCACTGCGTCACAGCTTATATAAGCGAACTGGAGGAGGGTGTATAATGTGCAGTGTAGCTTACCCAAGTGTGTCGTTAGTTGTGTCATTAATCAAAGCAAGCTTTGGGCTTTTACACCTTTTTTTTTGCTGATTAAACTACACAGTGCAGTATTTGTAAAATCCTCGAAAATATGGGCTTTCCAAACAAATTCAAACCAGCATGCTGAATGAACACTGTACGGAGTCCCAGAAAAAAAAAATCTGTTGTATTGTTTTTTGCTGAATCATGCAATTGGTTTAAAAAAATTCTAAGGAGCTGCAGCCTCATGGAAGCTGCATCAAAAGTAGTTAAAGAGTGCTGGCTGAAGCCCAGGCCAAAGTAAAAGGAAGAAATCAATTTCATCTCTTGAGTGTTTTTCAGATAGCAATAAGAAGAAATGATGAACAAAGATATGGCTTCATGGAAATGATTATTAATTAACCCTAAATTAAATATAAGTTAAATACAGTTATTTAAATATTTTTTGTCTTACTTTTTCCAATAAATGTGTGTATATTTATGTTTGGAAAAAAAAAAGAAATCAGTGCAAAACTGAATATCGTGATTGTCTCTCACAGGCACACACCTGTAAGACGGATGTTAGATGACCATCATCATTTTGCTGAACTTTTCAAAACAAGCTTAAAAAAACAGCCTATTGACCTAAAACGCAATTTTCTTTAGTTAACATATGTTCCAGCACACATCATCACTATCAATCTGTTCTATAAAGGCTGTCAACTAAAGTCCCGCAAAGCTCAGAGCTTGGTATCGCTCTATTTTTTCATCTATACCTACTTTCTCTTTGAGCTTATATCCTGAAATGCCCTACAGTGTCAACTCACTGCTTTGTTGCAATTTCTCTAGAAGTCCATATCAGCCTAAAAATACTGATGCTCAACCCAAATGGATCAAATCCATGTCTGTTCCACACTCTTGCATCAAGATCGCATGCTTTCTGAGTTTATTTTTTATTGAGTAACCACATTACGTTCAACTACCATCCAGTACACAATCTAATCAGACACTCATAAACTATTTCTACCCAAAGAATCCTGTTTCACGCAGAAATATTTAACTTTGTGGAAGACAAAACGTGCGTCGGTGCTCTTTTTTAAGGCCACCTACTGCAACGAACCGATCAGTTTTTACATACAGAGAACAGGGCAGTCCATAAATCATGGATGATATCGTGTAATATTGGTGCAACAAACACCGCGGCTGCAAACACACAAAATTTGAGAACCCGAAGCGAAAATTGTATGAGACCATGAATCATTCACAACCAGATTGCTTTTCAAATTGAGCCAGTCTCTGGTTAGAACATCTGATTTAAAATGAGTACAGTATTACAAAGCCCTCAGGTAAAAATACTGTAACAATATAGAAGTTTTTAGAGATTTGTAGAATTAAATGAAGCTGTTTTGGAAAAATAGTGGTGGACCAAAACATTGCTATTGTATTTTATATTCATGGACTTCGTTCATTAGTGATCTTCAATAGGGACTTAATAATATATAGAGTATACTCTGAATTATAATGCTGTGCTTCAATGCCCTGTTTGTAATGGCTTTCCTAAATGTCATTACTGCACCAACATTTAATTTTTCAGTGTAGCTTTTCTGGTGTCTTTCTGATTTCTAGATTAGTGTGAATGCGGACTGTGTATTTATTTTCTGGTTGTTTCATTAAAATATTAGGATAGGATTGCTTGCTGCCTGCTTTGGGCTGTTCACATTTCTTGCCATAAATAGCCAAATAGGTGTTTCTCTGCATGTGTGTGGCTGTGTGTATTATCTACAATAATTAATAATGGCCCTAAGGGCATGACAATTTATTTTCATCGTTTTAAGCTCTATTTTTTACTAATTGTAGCTTGTTAACCAAATTTAAATTCTTTGGCCAAGATAAAATAAGAAGGTTAAACACGCTTTATTCATTTACACCTGGTTAATCTGCATATTTCATATAAGTCAGAGGGTTATACGTAAAGCAAATATTTAAATTAAATTGCACACCACTCGGGCAATCAGTCAGTCATTAATTAAACATGAATGCATTCGATTAAATCGACCTTATTATGCCATTTTTTTGGACGTGCCCTTTTATACAAATATAGGATTAATACACAGAAAATAAACAGTCACTTATCATTAATGTAATTTCCCATTTTTAAACAGCCATGTACCTTTTTTCTGGCTTCAAAACCATGGTTTAGATGGAATGTTCATATTACCCACAGTGCATATAAGGCAGTTCAATAGTTTCAGTTGGAGGTCAAAGTGTAAAATATATATCAGACCTTGCAAATTACTCACACTGTTGTTTTTGTATACATACCTCCTTCTTAAGGTCAATGTTATTTTCCTTGGTTGTTTAATTATTTCTATTTTATCTGGCAATACATGTATAATATAAAGATTGTAGATTAGTTTACCTAATAAAGACGCATATAAAAAAGTAAGAAACAATTTATCACATAAAAAAGTATCATACTGTGTGATTTTAGCAGCAAATTTCTGTACTAAAAGCTAAGTCACACTGAAAAATCATAATCCATCACAATTAAAAATCTTAATTTTATAAATATGCAAAAACAATATAAGCTTCTAAACATTGTCGAAACATTGGCATGGAAACTAAAGCTTTATAATAGAACAGATAACGTTGTGTGGCAGAAGGATTCTTTTATTGCAAATGTCTTTTACATTTATTTTATGGAGCTGTTTTGGTTGCCATTTAATTAAAGCTATAAGATACATGAGGATGTACATTGCAGTGATTTTGGCACAGCCAATGTGGTTTTAAACACCTTGCTTTGTGTCATGCTTGGGAACACGTTTATCCATAGTAAAATCACTGGAGCACATGCCCCAGAGATATTTCTTGCAAAAATAACTTGCATTATATATAATTCCTATGGTCCCCTGGTGGTCTAGTGGTTAAGATGCAGCGCTCTCACCGCTGCGACCCGGGTTCGATTCCCAGTCAGGGAACCATCCCCAGCCACTCTCAGTGCCGGTCCCAAGCCCGGATAAATTGGGGAGGGTTGCGTTAGGAAGGGCATCCAGCGTAAAACATGTGCCAAATCAAACGTGCGGAGGATCCGCTGTGGCGACCCCTAACGGGAGAAGCCGAAAGAAACTTTATATATAATTCCTATAATTACCACTTGTTTTTCAACTGATCTTTGTTATTGGTGTGAAAATATCTGCTCATGATCTATTTCGGCTTACCTTATTACAGTAAACTGCAATATCAATATATTGTCACGATTCCATTTCCCCATTGTGGATGGTTGTGGATGGTTTTAATATCCTGGAGTCATACAGATTGTATCTACAGTGTGCTCACATTAAGACACCCTATTGTATGCTAAAAGATCTGGTTAAGATATGGTTAATGTAAGACCCAGTGTGTTTGTGTGTGTGTGTGTGTGTGTGTGTGTGAATATTGTGTAGAACTGGAAGAGATTTAATAGAACACCAGTTGTGAGCACCACCCCCATTGTGTTGAGTCTCCTTGACCTTCACGGAATTTATAGATTTATAACTGTGTAGCACTACAGTTAGTCGAATGCAACAGAGAACAGCTTCTGGCAATGAGAAACTGTGACAATATTGACCCTGATTGGATTTTTTAATCAAAACACACCTTTAGAGAATATATATATATATATATATACAGTGAGGAAAATAAGTATTTGAATACCCTGCTATTTTGCAAGTTCTCCCACTTAGAAATCATAGAGGGGTCTGAAATTGTCATCGTAGGTGCATGTCCACTGTGAGGGACATAATCTAAAAAAAAAAATCCAGAAATCACAATATATGATTTTTAAACTATTTATTTGTATGATACAGCTGCAAATAAGTATTTGAACACCTGTCTATCAGCTAGAATTCTGACCCTCAAAGACCTGTTAGTCTGCCTTTAAAATGTCCACCTCCACCACATTTATTATCCTAAATTAGATGCACCTGTTTGAGGTCATTAGCTGCATAAAGACACCTGTCCACCCCATACAATCAGTAAGAATCCAACTACTAACATGGCCAAGACCAAAGAGCTGTCCAAAGACACTAGAGACAAAATTGTACACCTCCACAAGGCTGGAAAGGGCTACGGGGAAATTGCCAAGCAGCTTGGTGAAAAAAGGTCCACTGTTAGAGCAATCATTAGAAAATGGAAGAAGCTAAACATGACTGTCAATCTCCCTCGGACTGGGGCTCCATGCAAGGTCTCACCTCGTGGGGTCTCAATGATCCTAAGGAAGGTGAGAAATCAGCCCAGAACTACATGGGAGGAGCTGATCAATGACCTGAAAAGAGCTGGGACCACCATTTCCAAGGTTACTGTTGGTAATACACTAAGACGTCATGGTTTGAAATCATGCATGGCACGGAAGGTTCACCTGCTTAAACCAGCACATGTCCAGGCACGTCTTAAGTTTGCCAATGACCATTTGGATGATCCAGAGGAGTAATGGGAGAAAGTCATGTGGTCAGATGAGACCAAAATAGAACTTTTGGGTCATAATCCCACTAAACGTGTTTGGAGGAAGAAGAATGATGAGTACCATTCGAAGAATACCATCCCTACTGTGAAGCATGGGGGTGGTAGCATCATGCTTTGGGGGTGTTTTTCTGCACATGGGACAGGGCGACTGCACTGTATTAGGGAGAGGATGACCGGGGCCATGTATTGCGAAATTTTGGGGAACAACCTCCTTCCCTCAGTTAGAGCATTGAAGATGGGTCGAGGCTGGGTCTTCCAACATGACAATGACCCGAAGCACACAGCCAGGATAACCAAGGAGTGGCTCTGTAAGAAGCATATCAAGGTTCTGGCATGGCCTAGCCAGTCTCCAGACCTAAACCCAATAGAGAATCTTTGGAGGGAGCTCAAACTCTGTGTTTCTCAGCGACAGGCCAGAAACCTGACTGATCTAGAGAAGATCTGTGTGGAGGAGTGGGTCAAAATCCCCCCTGCAGTGTGTGCAAACCTGGTGAAAAACTACAGGAAACGTTTGACCTCTGTAATTGCAAACAAAGGCTCCTGTACCAAATATTACCATTGACTTTCTCAGGTGTTCAAATACTTATTTGCAGCTGTATCATACAAATAAATAGTTAAAGAATCATACATTGTGATTTCTGGATTTTATTTTTTAGATTATGTCTCTCACAGTGGACATGCACCTAAGATGACAATTTCAGACCCCTCCATGATTTCTAAGTGGGAGAACTTGCAAAATAGCAGGGTGTTCAAATACTTATTTTCTTCACTGTATATATATATATATATATATATATACAGTGAGGAAAATAAGTATTTGAACACCCTGCTATTTTGCAAGTTCTCCCACTTAGAAATCATAGAGGGGTCTGAAATTGTCATCGTAGGTGCATGTCCACTGTGAGAGACATAATCTAAAAAAAAAATTCAGAAATCACAATGTATGATTTTTTTTACTATTTATTTGTATGATACAGCTGCAAATAAGTATTTGAACACCTGAGAAAGTCAATGTTAATATTTGGTACAGGAGCCTTTGTTTGCAATTACAGAGGTCAAACGTTTCCTGTAGTTTTTCACCAGGTTTGCACACACTGCAGGAGGGATTTTGGCCCACTCCTCCACACAGATCTTCTCTAGATTAGTCAGGTTTCTGGCCTGTCGCTGAGAAACACGAAGTTTGAGCTCCCTCCAAAGATTCTCTATTGGGTTTAGGTCTGGAGACTGGCTAGGCCATGCCAGAACCTTGATATGCTTCTTACAGAGCCACTTCTTGGTTATCCTAGCTGTGTGCTTTGGGTCATTGTCATGTTGGAAGACCCAGCCTCGACCCATCTTCAATGCTCTAACTGAGGGAAGGAGGTTGTTCCCCAAAATCTCAGAATACATGGCCCCGGTCATCCTCTCCTTAATACAGTGCAGTTTCCCTGTCCCATGTGCAGAAAAACACCCCCAAAGCATGATGCTACCACCCCCATGCTTCACAGTAGGATTGGTGTTCTTGGGATGGTACTCATCATTCTTCTTCCTCCAAGCACGTTTAGTGAAATTATGACACAAAAGTAGAATTTTGGTCTCATCTGACCACATGACTTTCTCCCATGACTCCTCTGGATCATCCAAATGGTCATTGGCAAACTTAAGACGTGCCTGGACATGTGCTGGTTTAAGCAGGGGAACGTTCCGTGCCATGCATGATTTCAAACCATGACGTCTTAGTGTATTACCAACAGTAACCTTGGAAACGGTGGTCCCAGCTCTTTTCAGGTCATTGACCAGCTCCTCCCATGTAGTTCTGGGCTGATTTCTCACCTTCCTTAGGATCATTGAGACCCCACGAGGTGATATCTTGCATGGAGCCCCAGTCCGAGGGAGATTGACAGTCATGTTTAGCTTCTTCCATTTTCTAATGATTGCTCCAACAGTGGACCTTTTTTCACCAAGCTGCTTGGCAATTTCCCCGTAGCCCTTTCCAGCCTTGTGGAGGTGTACAATTTTGTCTCTAGTGTCTTTGGACAGCTCTTTGGTCTTGGCCATGTTAGTAGTTGGATTCTTACTGATTGTATGGGGTGGACAGGTGTCTTTTTGCAGCTAATGACCTCAAACAGGTGCATCTAATTTAGGATAATAAATGTAGTGGAGGTGGACATTTTAAAGGCAGACTAACAGGTCTTTGAGGGTCAGAATTCTAGCTGATAGACAGGTGTTCAAATACTTATTTGCAGCTGTATCATACAAATAAATAGTTTAAAAATCATATATTGTGATTTCTGGATTTTTTTTTTAGATTATGTCTCTCACAGTGGACTTGCACCTACGATGACAATTTCAGACCCCTCCATGATTTCTAAGTGGGAGAACTTGCAAAATAGCAGGGTGTTCAAATACTTATTTTCCTCACTGTATATATATATATATATATATATATATATATATATATATATATATATATATATATTATATCTATATTAATGCACAATCCCAGGTAAGTGTGAATATTGTACCAGAATATGCTTCTAAAATAATTTGAATTAAACATCCAATACTTTTGGAACACCTGCCCTGCTATTTAATGAAGCAATAAAGTTTGAGAGCTTTAGTGACGTTCAATGATTGTAGTGATGTTGGCAGTGACATGGGTGAACTTGTTTGTAGCCAATGTTGCCTCAAATTAATTTCTTTTATGTCTTGAAGGAGACATAAAACAAACAAAGGGGGCAAAACACAAACAGGGCTTCGGCCATTCTAATGTTAATCTTGAGTACCTAGAGAGCAGTATTGCCTCCTTCAAATCTCCACAAGTTTTTAGTGTTATCACATTTATAAAAGAAAGATACAGTTTTATGCTTCTCTCCAAAAACAGCCAAGCTCCTCGGGGCATGGCATGGGCGGAGCTAAAGAGTGGTGCCCTTACAAGGAATTGAAGTCATGAAGGACCATACTCGAAAAACACTTTATGAAACTTATACGAAGTGTATTTGGCACAGAAATACTTTGTCATATGTCCAAAACTTTTTTTTTTTTTTACTTTGGCCTAGTTTCAGAGTAAATAACTCAATGCATGGCATAGCAGTAGACACCTACTTTAAAGTAAGGCAATCTGACAAGATCTTCTGCTCCTGCTTCATGATTTGACATTTCTGAGATACCTTTTTGATCACCACAGATGTAAAGAGTGACTACTTAAGCTACTGTTGCCTTCCTGTCAACTTGAACCAGTCTAAACTTAGTCTGCTCTTCTGACCTTTCACATCAACAGCGTGTTTTCACCTGCTCTGATTGTTTTTTTTAACACCATGCTGAGTAAACTTTCAAAGATGTGGTATGTGAAAATCCCAGGAGAGTTGCAGTTTCTGAAATACTCAAACCAGCCCATCTGGCAGCATTAACCATGTCACGATCAAAGCCACTCAGATCACACTCCTCCCTCAGTTCAGTTTGATGTGAGCATTAACTGTAGCTCTTGACCTGAATCTGCATGATTTTATGCATGGTGTTGCTGAGATTGTGTCATCTGACTAGTGTACATACAGTCCTATCTGACTGTTTAAACATGTATACATAATATATGCTGTAATATACACATTAATATACATAGTATATTAGAGACATAGCAATGGACATAAGATTAATGATATCTCTGTTGGCATTGCTAGCTGCCACTTTCTTTTTGGATGAGTTTATTTATGTAATTTTTTAATAAAAAGGGTCATTGTATTTTCAAAATTCACTAAAGCCTTAAATAACTTTCCTAAAGGTCTCACTCAAAATACTTAAGATTGATTTTAAGTGAGGGACAGAAATAGGCTTAGTATTGGGTTGTTGCTATGGAGAAGGCTGCTGCTAATAAGATTGTAAGCACACACACATACACACACATACACACACATGCACACACAAAGATATTCAGCTTTTTTTATGTGTTCTCTTTGCAAAGTGCAGTTCTCTGTTTTAGCACTTATTTAATCTCGGTTTATTTCTTTCTCTCGCCTTCCTCGCTACGCTAAACACATTCCAGTGTACAAAAATACACAAGTCAGCACCGAGTAGGTCTGAAATCCTTCAGGCTGATGTGCAAAGCACCAGTAACTATATGCAAAGCTCAACTGCAGATGTGCTGTAAATGCTGTGTTTGTGTGAAAACTCAGAGATGCTGCAGTCATGAGACAATTCTGGCTAATGTAAGAGTTTAGAATTCGGTTATAATCTATTAAAATGTTAGGTAATAATGTTACTATAGTCTGTGTAAAGGCTTATTCAACTTGAGGTCATTTGTTCCAACAGCAATCACACTACAACACTGCACTGAACCAGTCTTAGGATAGCTCATACATCAATCAGGCATAACCTGTTAGTGGGTGGGAATATATTAGGCAGCAAGTGAACATTTTGTCCTTGATGTTAATGTGTTAGAAGCAGGAAAAATAGCCAAGCATAAGGAGTCAGAGCATCTCCAAAATTGTAGCTCTTGTGTGCTGTTTCTGGTCTGCAGTGGTCAGTATCTATCAAAAGTGGTCCAAGTAAAGAACAGTGGTGAACCAGCGACAGGGTCATGGGCGGCCACATCTCACTGATGCATGCAGGGAGCGTAGGCTGGCCCATGTAGTCCGATCCAGCAGATGAGCTTCTGTAGCTCAAATTGCTGAAAAGCTTAATATTTCAAATGCTCGACACGCCAGGACTGTTTTGGCAGCAAAATGGGGGCCAACACAATATTAGGCAGGTGGTCATAGTGTTATGTCTGAATGGTGTATTTGAACCTGAACAACATCCACTGTTTACAACTATACACACTGACAATTTAATACCATTTACTCTTCTGCTGTTACACTGTCCAGTTTGACCATGCTTGTACTGCACTGTCACTTTAATTTACCTCAAGCCTGCTGGTGTAACAGCAATGTTCACACAGAAATGCTCTACTGGACAACCACATCACATGCTCACTGTATCTGTTTCTTCTTTCTATTCCTATCTTTCATATATAATGTAAAATACTTTAGTATACTTGTTTACTCCCTGTGCTGCTTGAAAATGTGAATTTCCCTCTGGGATAAATGAAGTGATTCTATCAATGTATTTATGATTTCAATATATTACCTTCCATCATTAATGAATCAAGCAGTCGTAGCATTGTACTACAGTGATGTTCAATTCTTAAGTTTGGTCAGGGCTTGTGGATTATTTGATTGGTTTTATATTAATAACTCAAATCATAAGGACTTGTGAGGCAGATCATCTAATACATAAACTATATAATTATTGATATGTTGAAGTTTTGTTTTTGTAGATGTTTATTCACATTTATGGACAGAGCCTCCAGTTTCAGAGTTTTTTACCATGAAGTAAGAGTGCTTTCTGGATTCTGAGTAGATTTATCTAGTGGATAAATGAGGTGATAACAGCAAATAACATCACCTGTAATATTTAATAAATATAGATGTAAGAACTACCAATTGTTGTGGTAAGTGAAATTAGATACTTTGTGACATCATCGAGTTATCACACAGTTTCTTTTAAAGGTTTATACAGTACTTTGTATTGTACTATTAGTGTGACGAAAATATTATTAAGACCAGTGTAATATGCTTTAGCTAAGCAAAATAGTTGTTTTTACTGGTTTTAGTGTATTTATAGTGCAGGCATGTCTTGTAGCAGTATTCATAGGTCATTTTGGCGAGGTGGTAGCTCAGTGGTTAAGACTTTGGATTACTTGTCAGACGGTTGATGGTTCAAGCCTTGGTATTACCAAGATACCATCCTTGAGCAAGACCCTTAACCTTTAGTGCTGTATTATGGCTGACCCTGCGCTCTAACCCCTTTATGCAAAGAAAGAATTTCACCGTACAGTAATACACATGTGACAATTATAAAGCCCATTTTCTGACAATAATGACTTAACCATTCATTGAACATTGGAATTTATTACATTGTTTTTTGGTCACCATTTTATAACAGCAATAGGCCACTCGAGCATGTACAATACAGAATTTGTAACATGAGCAAGGTGGTTTTAGACACTCTTGCTTTGTGTCATGCCTGTGAACACCTTTCTCCATGATAAAATGACTAGAGCACATGCTCAAGAGAAACTTCTTGTTTAATATCATGTGGTAAAACAACAAACTGAATTGTTGATTTGAATTAATCTACAAATACCTTTTGGTTTAAATGAGCTTTTTATTAACAAAATGCTGATCATATGCTATCAGAAATTTTCCTATTGTTTTTATTGTCAGTCAGAGATGATGATGTTGGAGTTCATCCCACTGTTCATCCCACTTCATCCCAGATTAATTAAACAACTGCGTGTTTTATATGCAGCACATCACCGCTTATGTAAATAAACTGGGGCAATAATGTTTGCTGTAGCTTTTGCAAGTGCGTCATTAGAGACTGATAGTGTTCTACAGCAGTGCAGCTTTTTTTTATCTGCACTGCTTAGACTTAGTGGTACCACCCGTATGTCTGAAATAGCGAACGGATTGGAAAAAAAACCGTCTCAGATGTGGTATTTTTTCTGATTAAGGGGGTGAGTACTAAAAAATCCTGATGATGCTGCCACCTTTTAAGTGAGTCTTTATGTGTGTACACAGGAGATGGAAACCCCAAAGAGAGCAGTCCTTTTATTAACAGCAGTAGCAGCATTGACATTGAGAAGAGCCAGCAGTATGATGGCAAGCACATGGCCCTGTTTGAGGTACAGTTTCCTTTTTTTCAGATATAGTATTAGAAAAATCACTTAATCTATTAAACTTAATCTATTATTTATTATTATGTATTAATATTGTTCACATTGAAATTTGATACTCTCAGTTTAGCTTTTAATAAGATTTAAATGGTCTCCAAACACAATGGTGAAGAAATTTAGCATTTAATAAAAACTATATCAATATCAAACTGATCTGAGGTTCTCGACAATTTGTTGATGAGGGACATCTGTGTGTGTGTGTGTGTGTGTGTGTGTGTGTGTGTGTGTGTGTGTGTGTGTGTGTGTGTGTGTGTCTGTGTGTGTGTCTGTGTGTAGGAGGAGATGGACACAAGTCCCATGGTGTCCTCTTTGCTCAGCAGCCTTGCCAACTACTCCAACTTGACACAGGGAAGCAAGGAGCATGAGGAGGCTGAGAACAATGAAGAGGCCCGCAAGAAAACCGTGCAGGTAAATGCAGACCCCATGACACCCTATGAAGTACTTGCTTTTGAAAATCTTTAAATATCAAAAGTACAAGAATGGGCATATGAAAGCAAGTATTGGTATCATTTGTGCAGTTTTATGTTCCACTCGTCTAGCTTTTTAAGTTGAATAATATTACAGACACACAGGAAGCATTCCAGTTACTCTCTTGAGAACCTGTGGGGTTACAGTAGCGGTCTCGGGACAGGTTCTAAATCAACACAATTATTTATAGTAGTCACTACGGGTTCCTTTGCATGTGAGCACCACTATGTAGTAGAATTCAAATATTTATACCATTTATATTGTGCTATATTTGTTCTATACTATATGCAATTTATAGCCATTAATAAGCAGCATCGGGTGTGCATTGTTGCAATTCAGTAATTTTGCTTAAACAGGAATGTTACATAGTTGGGCATTTACCACAAATAACTGCAATATCTTACAGTATCTGTATTCTGTGCATCTTTTCTTTTTATCTTTGAAACAGACTTTTGACATGGATCATTTTTTCACCTGCAAAATGATTTAGTATTTATAATGATCTTTTATTTTTTAATTACTAGTTGCATTCATTATTAACCCATGCACGCACTGGTGTGTACAGCTAATCAATCTGCTAATCATTTCATTGATTTGCCATCACCCGTGATGCTGCTGTGAGGTTACTGATTATTGCTTATTGATTGGGTTTGTGTCAGGCTCCTCGTATGGGCACGGTGATGGGGGTCTATCTGCCGTGCATGCAGAACATCTTGGGGGTGATCCTCTTTCTCAGGATGACGTGGCTGGTGGGTGCCGGAGGAGTCCTGGGCACCTTTTTCATCGTTTTTATGTGCTGCTCAACGGTGTGTCTCTTACTCTTTTACTTATTTCCTGATAAACACGCATTTACAACACGTCTCTATTGGTCAGGTCACAATGTCCCATTTGGATTGAGTAAAAACAATACTTTTTTCTGTACTTTTCATGATGAACTTTTTAAAAAGAACAATATTTATATTAGAAACATCTGACTTGTGCTCGACAAAATATGTAATTTAATGAAGCACCACAGGAAGATATGATAAAAGGGTTAAAGCTGCAGCTTGTAATTTCTACATACCTGCTACCTAAAAGGGGGAAATTGCAATTGTAGTTAAAATGTTAAAAAGTCTTCCCTTTCTTTCTTTTTAACTTTTATAGTCCTTTTAATATGAAAAACTAAATATGCTTGTTTCAAAACTAAGGGGACAGAGTTGCTCTGTTCTTGCTGGGGTAATAATAATACATATTCTATTAGTATTAGTGTCATAAATACAATTTTCTTTAGTATAGTATAGTAATGTTTTTCCAATTTTCAACTGTGCAGTTTTATTGAGCCTGGGCCTTCATCTTTCTTAGTGAAAGGTGAAAAAAAAACCACTTTTTTAAAATGTAGATATAATAAAGGCTTCCACACCCCCAATCCAATATCTCTATATCTGAGTTACTCAGGGCCATGTTCCCAGAGCTCAGCTTTGGCTCTGGGCTCTGTACTGTATTGTTGTATCTGAATTACAGCTGTATAATGATATATATTTTAATCATGACCACAAATACCTCAGTAATTGAGTAATTCTTCAGTAAACTGATCTATGGGCTAGCTTGGATGAGGTTAGTTAATGGGGTAATGGTATGTAATGAAGTAAAGTGAGACATTGCTTTTATTGATTGTAGCACAGTAAATCAGGGTTGTGTGTCTAATCTCAGGCAACTCTGGCAATTTTCTGCTTCTGCTTCCCCAACACCACACGACTACAAGCAAATACTGTGTTTGTTTCATAGTCAAAAGCCGGCAAAGCCAAATGTAATATATTTACAGATATTTTATAGTTATTAGTTAATTAATAGTGTCATTTACGTAGCAGTTTTACAGTATCCTATCACTTGACAAAGTCTAATTGGAATTCGAAAACATTTCATGTGATTATATTACATATGAGAAGTGAATAAACGTGGGTAATAAAATACCCTCATACAACCGCATCATTCCTTTACTGAAATCCACTATGATCATGAGCCGCCGAATTCTCCTGCTCTATATGTTTTGCTGCATTTCCTTTATCGAGGCTATACATTTTTATTTTATCCACATGATGTCTTTCGCTGCATAAAGCACTGCATGAACAGAATATTATCACCATGAAGAGACTAACAGATGCACACACACATTTTTTTTCATGTATCTGCAATACATGTTTTAGGCACATGATTGTCTTTTGCACTTATACACTATACTGCATGTGACAATCAAACCTGAGAATCACCTGGATTTACATATATTGTATTGAGCAATATTTGATTTTCGTTGTGGTGAGGAATGAGTAAGGGATTGTACATGTGTGCAATCTAATATTTATATCCAAGGAAAATAATCAAAAGAATGATTTGTTTGGAGAAATGGTAGGAAATGGTATGAAGTACCATTCAAGCACAATATTTTATACACAGATGTTCCACTGTTAGTTAATACATTGATTGTATTGTCGAAGAAATCTTTCTTGTTTTCAGTCCACATTTTTTATCCGAATCATTTTCATGCTTACTGGCAAGTGTTTCAAAGTGGTGGTATATATGTGGGGAAAAAAAACACTTTTAGATATCTCTAGTGTAGAAAGGTCTGCATGCAGGTTATTTTTAATAACTTGAGTGCTGAGCCCACAGAATAGACTTACAGGTCAACAGACATACTGTATACTGACTATTGTTACGTAATACTTTACCATAACCTTCCGTAATAAAAATTCCTGACTTAAGTCACCACTTCAGCGATCATTTAAAATATTTTTTAACAGTGTCAGTGAATTTGAAAGAAAACTCTCGTCTTTTTATTTCGAGCTACCACTAATTCCGAAACTGAGTTTATTTAAGTCTGTGTTTATGTCTGTTTGCAGACTATGCTGACTGCCATTTCAATGAGTGCAATTGCAACAAACGGAGTAGTGCCAGGTAAGCAAAATGCAATGGCCCCTGACTGTGTGTGTATATGTACACCCAGACGATAGCTGTCCTCTTGTTCTTTATGGGCAGTTAGTCACAGACACAGTACAGTTCCCCAGTGAGCTGAGTTCAGCTCCTGTCCCTTAGCGATGCATACATTATGTTTGAGCTACAATGAAGGGTTGGAACACTGAGATAAACATAAAGTCGTAAAAGGTCACATATAAAGTATAAGTCCTGCTAAAAGTAAATATTGTGCCTCTGTTTCAGCTGGTGGGTCGTACTATATGATCTCCCGCTCGCTGGGGCCGGAGTTTGGAGGAGCAGTGGGCATCTGTTTCTACCTAGGAACTACTTTTGCTGGAGCCATGTATATACTCGGCTGCATTGAGATTCTCCTGGTACAAACAAACACTGTGCTCTGCATAGCTTAGAAGACTGTTTTTTTTTTTTTATCCAATACTGATTAACACAATAAACACAACAATTGTTTAGAAACTAGTCATGTGTACTGTATATTTAATGCAAAGATGCATATATTACCAATCGCAGAAGCTGTACAAGATCTGAACTTCGTTTTCTTTGTTGCAGATCTATATAGCTCCACATGCGGCTATATTTAAGATGGAAGGTCTGGATGGACCTGATGCCGAAGCAGCGATGCTTAATAACATGCGTGTGTATGGCAGCATCGTTCTCTCCTTCATGTCCTTGGTGGTGTTTGTTGGTGTGAAGTATGTCAACAAACTCGCGCTGGTTTTCCTCGCCTGCGTCATCCTTTCCATCTTGGCTGTTTATGCCGGAGTGATAAAAAGCGCCATCGAACCACCAGACTTCCCGTATGCTTGTTTGCTGTACTTCATGTCAGACTCATGTTACCACACACTATTTAAAATAATAAAACTGTATTTTCTTGAGCAATTAAATAAAATTTGGCTGTAGTTTCAGGAATAATAAATGAATGCATGTGTTAGGTTTCTTATGTAAGAATATTATTAACATAAATAACATTGTTTATGAACTTTTGGACATTTTACACTTAGATAGATGTTGCACTGCCACTAACTTAGCTCCTTGCTCTGTGTAGGATATGCGTGCTTGGCAATCGAACTCTAATGTCTAAGGGCTTTGATATCTGCGCAAAAACCATCGAGTCAGGCAATGGTACAATTACCACCAAACTCTGGAGAATGTTCTGTGATTCGGAGTTCCTTAACGCTACCTGTGATGAATATTTCACCAACAACAACGTTTCTCAAGTGCAGGGCATTCCCGGCATCACCAGTGGCATCCTGGCAGGTGAGAAAGAACTGTGAAGCTGCTGCTAAAATAGTGGAAGGTAGTGTTGTTCAACTCGAGATCGCTTTTGAAACCACAGATTATTTAGTCTCAGTTAATGTATGTCATAAACCTACAATCTGGCCTACAAAAACTATTTTTTTTACACTAAGACCAGAACCTTATTTTCATGAACAAGTCTCTGCACAAAATGTTTTTGTACATGAAAAACTTAAAATCCAATACAGCTGTGCTATATATTAATTATCATCATTATTATTATTATTATTATTATTATTATTATTATTATTATTATTATGTAACAATATATAATTTTGAATACAGATTGACATTTTTTTTTACTGAATTACTGGAATTGCATAGGTATGTATAAATTAGTGGTTTGCATATAAACTTTTACTATAGCAAAATCATTACATAAAACTTGTTCATGAAAATGTTCTAATCTCAAAAAATGCTTAGTCATTAGTAGGCCAGGGCTGAGTCTAGACCATTTACATTTCCAGTGATTATGTTTCAAAATACTTCATCCTGTGATGTTCAAACTTATGTAGCAAAGCTGAATTTGGTCTTATGTCGTCTCATTTGATCATGCTCAACATGTCCTCAACATGTCCAAAGACTATATTTTGTGTAGTTATTTGCACAAAATTAAAGTACCAATATGGGGTTATTTTGCTAATTTGATTGAAATCCCATGTCATGTGAGGACAATACTATGACCAACAAATTAACACATCTAAGCATCTGGTCTTACTTGGACTCAGTCATGTGTGTTATTGGTCTTCACCCAACTGTCAAACTATGTTTTGGCTCAGACACTATTGGTCATGACACAGCATTAAAGAAGCCTTGAACACTTCTTCTTCAGTGCTTTAGTCAATTACCAGTTCAATAGCACTGATTGTAATATATCGTTAATTAAATTCAAGCATGAAAAAAACCAGTATGGGGCTTCAGACTGGTGCAGTGGTTAAAGTATTTAAACTATCATCAGGAAAATATCTTCTAAATGTAGAAAAAAATCAAGGAAGGTGCGTTACAGTCAGATTTATTATCTGACATGACTCCTGGATGGTTTCCTGTATAATGTTAACACCATGCAATTTGATGATGATGATTATATATCAATGTTTTTTATTAATATTTGAAAGAATTGTGGCTTAACCCTTCTAGAACTTTTATAACATTTTCATAATGTCTTAATATATTAGTTGATTTAACATTTGAACAAAAGAATATGTAGCTTAGAAAGCGTGCTGACAATGAACTACTTCTCTTTGATAGAGAATCTCTTTAGCATCTTCATGTCGAAGAATGACATCTTAGAGAAGCGAGGTATTCCTTCCGTGGCTGAACCCGACGCTCCATTAACCAACACGAACCGTTATGTGCTAGCAGACATCACCAGCTTCTTCACCCTGCTGGTGGGCATCTACTTCCCCTCTGTCACAGGTCAGTACAAGTTCATTAGGGATTAGAGACACTTCTTTCTTATTGAAATGCAGGATTTATGAAGCAAGATCCTTATATTTGACTCTTCTTTTACACTGGAATAATTACTTTTGGTGTGTTTCAACCTTTAGCTTTGTCATGACTTTAGATGTTCTGACTCACTTCCATTAGCATACAATGGTCTACATTAACAAAATGATTAAATGGTTTATCATGCTGAATAATGCATAGTGACATTATTTATCTATTGTATTTTTCAGTGATTTATCTTTCAAGTCATTGAGGTGTAAATTGAAATCATTCGACTCGGGTGTTTTCGCTTTACAGACAGCCAGTTTTATTCAAAAGCGTCTTTTATTTCGGCCTTAGTCAGGGCACCACTATGTAAATGTGTGTGTGTGTGTGTGTGTGTGTGTGTGTGTGTGTGTGTGTGTGTGTGTGTGTGTGTGTGTGTGTGTGTGCGTGTGAATTGCTGTGCTCCTGGCAGCACTGCATTAGCACAATTTGACAAGATTACAGTGGTTTTCATGACTTCTGTCAGTCAAACACACACATACACACATGCACACACTGAGCATGTGCACATGCACAACCTGCAATCAAATCAGATGTCTTAAACAGTGTACCATAATATACACAATAATACACTTATACATTTTCTGAAATTCTCCAGTGGTGTTCGTTTGTGATATGTTATCGTTTCTATAAGTCCTTCGCAGTGACACTGATATAACCTTAGCCTAATAATAAACACATTTTATTAGATTTTTTTTACAAAATATAATTTGAAAACATGTAATTATTAATATAGCGATACTGTATTCTGTAAGTAGGCATTTCCTTGGATTAATGGAAGGAGTCAGCGGTCTCTGTGAATTTTCGGCTACAGAAATGTTTCCAGTATAAAGGAGTTTGCTTTGTCTGATTCCACAGCAATATGACAAGCTTGAATTTGAAATCATTTCTTGCAATGTGTACATCATAGGTATAATGGCTGGCTCCAACCGCTCTGGTGATCTGCAGGATGCTCAGAAGTCCATCCCGATTGGCACAATCCTGGCCATCTCCACAACCTCTTTTATATGTATCCTTAAGCAACCTACAATTCTTGCAGAAAATGTGTGTTTTGGAATACCTGATTAATACTGTTTAATAGTAATAATAATGTCAGATTAGTTCTCCTAAGCGCCGTCTCTGTCAGACATGTCCAGTGTGATTCTATTTGGAGCATGTGTTGAGGGAGTAGTGCTGAGAGACAAGTAAGGAACTCGCTTACACACTGAATTCTAGCATTCTAACTATTAAATATATGCTTTTACTCTCCATTTCCTGCACGTATCCACTCAGAATGTTCTCCTTTTTTATTCTAATTTTATTCTATTTTATGTACAAAAACAATCTTGTCATTTTGCTATGCACAGGTTTGGTGAGGGTGTCAATGGGAACCTGGTCATTGGTACACTGGCATGGCCATCACCTTGGGTGATTGTCTTCGGTTCATTCTTCTCCACTTGTGGGGCAGGGCTTCAGAGTTTGACAGGAGCGCCTCGTCTATTACAGGCCATTGCCCGAGATGGGATTATCCCCTTCCTTAGGGTGAGTGTGAGAAATATGGACATGTCATTTTAGACTTTACATGCTATTATAATACTTGCACACTTAATATATGCTGTTTGGCAGGTGTTTGGTCACGGGAAAGCTAACGGTGAGCCCACATGGGCACTCCTTCTGACAGCCACCATATGTGAGATTGGTATCCTTATTGCCTCTCTTGATGCTGTCGCACCAATCCTCTCTATGTACGTAATACCTCTGATGCAATATACATAACCACTTCATCGAGATAAGACTGGCTCTTGTGTACTTTAACTGTCATACAAGTTTTCTTTTATTAGAATGAATGCAAAAATATTGTGCATCATGAAATATTGGTTTTAACCTTTAGTTTGTGATGCAGACCAAATAAATGAAATGAATGATGATTGTGAAATTATGGTGGAAAGAAAATTGAAGAATTGGACTCATTCCTAGGTTTACATCAAGTTAAATTGATGAAAGCTACATATTGTGAGATTTTACAAGGACAAAGATCTTGGGTTTACAGTAGATGTAGCTTTAGATAAACTCTTTGGAGAAACCATGATGGTATCTATTGAAAGACCTTCTTGAGGTTAATCAGTGTTAGTGTGGTTGTAAAAAAATGGCATTGAGGTTTGCATGGAGTTGAAAACTGAGCCCTTAAAGGTTCTTCATCTGATGGGTCAATTAAAAAAGCAAACTTTTTTATACAGAAGTGTGTGCATTTGGTGCAATTTAATGGAAGTTCAGGTTTGGACGTTCAAGCATTGTCTCACAAGCAGCAATTATTTTATTTTATTTCACTGAATTCCACCTGATATATTACTAACTAACACACACGAGACACCTAATTTCTATTTTTGTTCTGTGTCAGTTTAATTTATTATTTTGTCCAATTATCAGTATATGTATATATATATATATATATATATATATATATATATATATATATATATATATATATATATATATATATATACAGTGAGGAAAATAAGTATTTGAACACCCTGCTATTTTGCAAGTTCTCCCACTTAGAAATCATGGAGGGGTCTGAAATTATCATCGTAGGTGCATGTCCACTGTGAGAGACATAATCTAAAAGAAAAAAATCCAGGATTCACAATATATGATTTTTAAACTATTTATTTGTATGATACAGCTGCAAATAAGTTTTGAACACCTGTCTATCAGCTAGAATTCTGACCCTCAAAGACCTGTTAGTCTGCCTTTAAAATGTCCACCTCCACTACATTTATTATCCTAAATTAGATGCACCTGTTTGAGGTCGTTAGCTGCATAAAGACACCTGTCCACCCCATACAATCAGTAAGAATCCAACTACTAACATGGCTAAGACCAAAGAGCTGTCCAAAGACACTAGAGACAAAATTGTACACCTCCACAAGGCTGGAAAGGGCTACGGGGAAATTGCCAAGCAGCTTGGTTAAAAAAGGTCCAATGTTGGAGCAATCATTAGAAAATGGAAGAAGCTAAACATGACTGTCAATCTCCCTCGGACTGGGGCTCCATGCAAGATATCACCTCGTGGGGTCTCAATGATCCTAAGGAAGGTGAGAAATCAGTCCAGAACTACACGGGAGGAGCTGGTCAATGACCTGAAAAGAGCTGGGACCACCGTTTCCAAGGTTACTGTTGGTAATACACTAAGACGTCATGGTTTGAAATCATGCATGGCACGGAAGGTTCCCCTGCTTAAACCAGCACATGTCCAGGCACGTCTTAAGTTTGCCAATGACCATTTGGATGATCCAGAGGAGTCATGGGAGAAAGTCATGTGGTCAGATGAGACCAAAATAGAACTTTTGGGTCATAATCCCACTAAACGTGTTTGGAGGAAGAAGAATGATGAGTACCATCCCAAGAACACCATCCCTACTGTGAAGCATGGGGGTGGTAGCATCATGCTTTGGGGGTGTCTTTCTGCACATGGGACAGGGCGACTGCACTGTATTAAGGAGAGGATGACTGGGGCCATGTATTGCGAGATTTTGGGGAACAACCTCCTTCCCTCAGTTAGAGCATTAAAGATGGGTCGAGGCTGGGTCTTCCAACATGACAATGACCCGAAGCACACAGCCAGGATAACCAAGGAGTGGCTCTGTAAGAAGCATATCAAGGTTCTGGCATGGCCTAGCCAGTCTCCAGACCTAAACCCAATAGAGAATCTTTGGAGGGAGCTCAAACTCCGTGTTTCTCAGCGACATGCCAGAAACCTGACTGATCTAGAGATCTGTGTGGAGGAGTGGGCCAAAATCCCTCCTGCAGTGTGTGCACACCTGGTGAAAAACTACAGGAAACGTTTGACCTCTGTAATTGCAAACAAAGGCTCCTGTACCAAATATTAACATTGACTTTCTCAGGTGTTCAAATACTTATTTGCAGCTGTATCATACAAATAAATAGTTTAAAAATCATATATTGTGATTTCTGGATTTTTTTTTTAGATTATGTCTCTCACAGTGGACATGCACCTACGATGACAATTTCAGACCCCTCCATGATTTCTGAGTGGGAGAACTTGCAAAATAGCAGGGTGTTCAAATACTTATTTTCCTCACTGTATATATATATATATATATATATATATATATATATATATATATATATATATATATATATATATATATATATATATATATACACACACAGTATATTAGGCTCATTATAACTGTCGACATAACTGTAATGCCATGTTGTTCCTTTCACACAGGTTTTTCTTGATGTGCTACATGTTTGTGAACCTGGCTTGTGCTCTGCAGACGCTCCTCAGAACACCAAACTGGAGGCCACGCTTCAAATTCTACCACTGGTTGGTGCAACCTTAAACTCACTCGTGTTTAGTTACACAGATTAGTTACACAGAACGTGCCAACAAACAGACTACACATTATAACATTCGATTCTTCTTGTAGGTTTTTCAAAAGCATTGTCAAATTCTTAAAAAGGATTCAGAAAGCATAATGTAGGGTGTGTTTATGATCCTAACCAAGGCCAGTATTCACCGCGGCTCAGGATGTTGCGGCTATTTGAGGGGAATGTGTAAATGAATAAAACGAATGAACTTTTGACACAATTTGTCAGTAATAAAACCACATAAATAAAATGAATGGCAGTAATTGTTTAAGAGTGAGCTGGAAACCATTACTGAGGTTTCAAAGTTTTACCCCTAATGTGCTATTATTACACATCTCTAATTGAATGAGGCCAGTTTAAATGATCTATGGCAATGTGTCCATAAAGCAGTAAATTGCATTTTACACTCACTGATAGAATATAGTATTTTCTTTTTTTTTAATTAAAGCTACAGTCAGTTGGCTTTTAGAAATTTGTGCCCATAAGCAAAACTTAATAACCAATAAGTCAGGAAAAAGCACTATATGTGTGTGCTGTTATAGGGAATTTGTTTAAAACAAGGTAGTGTGCTCAGGCTAGACATGAAATGGAGATACTGGTTACTGTTACCATTTAGAAAGTGGTAAAAAAAAAACCCATCCTGAATAGTTTTGTTCCTAAATATTGACAACTGTTATGCAGTAATATACACTATTTTTAACCATTTAAAATTGCATTTAATGTTGTGTAATGTACATCAATCTATGACCTCAAATGACTGTAAAAGAGTAGAAAGGACTTTACTCATAATCTCACACTCCGGTGCTCATGTTAGTTCTCACTCTCCAGTGTTCTGGATTGTTTTAAGATTTATAATCACACTCTTGATGTCACCCAAATGAGGATGGGTTCCCCTTTTGAGTCTGGTTCCTCTCAAGGTTTCTTCCTCATAACATCTAAGGGAGTTTTTCCTTGCCACAGTCGCCACGGCTGCTCATCAGGGATAAATACACATCGTTCACCTTAACTGTAAATTCTGTAAAGCTGCTTTGAGACAATGTCTGTTGTGAAAAGCGCTATAGAAATAAACTTGATTTGACTTGACAATCAAGTTAGTTCCTGTCATCATTTATGTAATTGCAGCGATAAACTTCTTTTGCAAGAAGTTGTCCTGAAATTCTGGAAACTGCTTCTAAGACTGGAGACTCATTTCATATGTCAAATAAATATCTCTTTGTAAAAAACAATTGAACAACTATTTTGGTTAAATATGCAACAAATAAGATTTGTTTTTAATATTAGGCTTGGATTGTGCGGAAAGTCCACCATAATCTCAACGTTCCCTGTGAACAAGTTGTTACTATAGAAACAGATTTATTAATTACAGTAATTAACATTAGTACAAACCTATGATTTCAATTACAGCTGCCACTGCTGTCAGAGCTGCTGCTACAGACAATTTATAAACACTATATGAACTTTCTGATTAAAAAATTTAACAAAAGGCTCTAAATCGAAAGACTTGTATAACCAAAGCTCTGTAGTTTTTAGTGATTTCCTTATCCAGCAATAAATAATCACATTTACCCTGCTTTATTTCCCTTTTCATCCAGGGCGCTGTCCTTTCTGGGTATGAGCTTGTGTCTCTCCCTGATGTTCATCTGCTCTTGGTATTATGCCATTGTGGCAATGGTCATTGCTAGCTGCATCTACAAATACATCGAGTTCTGCGGGTAAGTGGCCATAAATGCCCCTGGGAGCAAAAACAGACACGCAGCCGGAGGTGTCACCACACACTAGATGAGCCTCTTACTTGGCAAAGTGCTATTATTATCCACTCATTTGGGCCAGGTTGGCAGTTTTTGCCCCTTGCCTCATGCCTTTGTTTCAAGAGGCGCTGGATCAATATGCTGCACTCTGGTATTTAATGCAATTTATGGTGGTGTAAAACCACTGCGGTGTGTACGGTATTAAGATATCGGGTGAGGACAAAGGAATTAAGAGCGCTCTAATTAGTAAGAAAGTGCTTTTAATGAAGCCATGTGGACTCTCTGGGGTATTTTTTTTTCTCTGTTTCAGTGCAGAGAAAGAGTGGGGTGATGGGATACGCGGCATTTCTCTTAGCGCTGCCCGTTATGCTCTGATGAGGTTGGAGGAAGGACCGCCACATACCAAAAACTGGAGGTGAGCAACATCACCATGCACCAACAACATGCAATCATCAGCAGTTCCTTCCAATTAAATGATATATAGCTAGTCCAAAAAAAAATCTGATAATGATACATGGGATATAATTTTTTAATGTTCTCAGGACCTACCAAGAACATCTGCAATTATAGAAAAAACGTGACCAATAAGACTAATGGGGAAGCAAATATATTGATATTATTGTAACATTATCATCTAAAGTAATTTACAGGAATGACAAATGACAAATGTTCTGTCTTCCTCAGACCACAGATCATGGTACTGGTTGGGTTGGATGCTGAGCAGAATGTGGAGCAGCCACGCCTCCTCTCACTGACCAATCAACTTAAGGCAGGCAAAGGCTTGACCATCGTGGGTGCTTGTGTTGAGGGAACATACCTTAACAATCACCCTGAAGCACAGAAAGCAGAACAGGTCAGCATGTATATGTTCTCACACAAACACCCACACACACACACACACACACACACACACACACACACACAAATTCACGCATGAAATCCCCAAAAATATCAGTGTACATCAAACCTCTGCTTCGGCTTCTTAGTCCCTGAGGAAGCTGATGGAGACAGAGAGGGTGAAGGGATTCAGTCAAGTGGTGATCTCCTCCAACCTACGTGATGCCACCTCTCATCTGATCCAAGCCGGAGGACTCGGCGGTTTACGCCACAACACTGTGGTCATCGGCTTCCCGAAGAACTGGAAGCAACACGAGGACAACCGGCAACTAAGGAATTTCATTGGTATGACACTGAGCTTCTATGTACAGTTTTTTACACTATACAGACAAATGTATTGGGAGACCTGACTTTCCCATATGTGGTTCTTTCCCAAACAAAGTTGCAAAGTTGAAGGCATACATTCGTTTAGGATGTCTTTGGATGTGGTAGCCTGAAAATTTCTATTCACTTGAACTTGGAGACCCAAAACTGTTCCAGCAATGTCCTTTCACAAGCAAATTTCATGAAGATGTGTTTGCATGGGTTGGAGTAGAAGATCTCCTGCTATAGAGTTCTGATCTCAACACTTTTGGAACACTGACTGCACCCCAGGCCCCCTCACCTCGACTACATCAGAGTAATTTTTCAGAGTAATTTACATTTATACAGCTATGAAGTTAAGGGTCTTGCTCAGGGGCCCAGGAGTGGCAACTTAGTGTGGCTGCGATTTGAACTCTCGATCTTCAGATCCAAAGTCCCTTAATGCTTTTAACACTAAGCCACCACCTCCCCGACAAGTGATAGTAGAAATTCTGTTATAATTTAAGATTTTTTTAAATGATCCTAATGGAGAAAGTTACCTTTCAAAATGTACTGGCACTAATTTTGCATGTAAAAACTATTTAATTGTTTTTGCCAATTCCTTCTAAAAAAGGAAAGAAATTGTAGTCTGTTCCATAAATATTAATGTTGCTAAAAGTTGAGATAAAGATGAGATTTTGCAGCAGTTTTGCAATTTTTTTTATAGATAAACTGTTCCTGTCAGACTTCTATTTCTATTAAGAAAAAACAATTACTTATAATAAAAACATTTTTACTCTTTAAATGGCAAATCCAAAATGCATTAATGTATTGGGTGTTTCTCCTTTTTAGAGGTTGTGAGGGAGACCACGGCGGCTCACTTGGCTCTTCTGGTACCAAAAAACATTGCTGCATATCCGTCCAATGGCGAGCGCTTCTCTGAGGGCCACATTGACGTCTGGTGGGTTGTCCATGATGGTGGAATGCTTATGCTCCTGCCTTTCTTGCTGCGCCAGCACAAGGTACCCATGAAACCTGCTCTCATGTTTTAGGGTCAGTCTACACTCTAGATATTAAGAAATGAACTAAAAGCTTTTTGTTGTTGTTGTTTTTTTTTTATTATGATACTTTCAAATTTTTTATTTTGCTCTGTAGAAGCATTTCTCATCTTTAATTTCTTGATAATAGCTGAGTTAAAGAGAAAGGAAGTTAAACCATGACATGAAATTATTATTATTGTATTAAGGTTTTTTTCTCGGCCCAAAAGTGCATACATTTAACCGGAATCAGGGACTAAAAAGGTTATTGTTAATATTATATTGTATAGCATCTGTTATGTAAAATATTTGTGGGCATGCTGTTACAGCAGTATGGAGGATATGTGTGGTTTAAGTGCAGATATTGGAAATGTTTTTTTGTGGCCTAATGCATTATAATAGCTATAAATATTTAAATATTTTAAATATTAAATGTCATTTTTATTGTGGTCCTGTTTTTCCTCTCTCTCATTAAGCTATTATGACAGAAAATGTAGCTTAGTTTAAGTTGGAAAAAAAATGGAAAATTGCCTCACAGCTGGCAAGTGTCCGAGTTGCTGCTTTAGACAATTAATCCCACCTTCTGACCAATCAGAATTGAGAGTTCTACAGTGCTGTGTTTTACTGATTGCATCATCACATCCTTAATACAATAAATAATAGGTTGGGTTTTTCATATTGTCAAATAAGCCAGTGTGAGTATGTGTGTGTGTGTGTGTGTGTGTGTGTGTGTGTGTGTGTGTGTGTGTGTGTGTGTGTGTGTGTGTGTGTGTGTGTGTGTGTGTTTGTGTTTGTTTAGGTGTGGAGGAAATGCAAAATGCGCATCTTTACCGTGGCTCAGATGGATGACAACAGCATTCAGATGAAGAAGGACGTGATGACCTTCCTCTACCACCTGCGACTCGATGCTGAGGTGGAGGTGGTGGAGATGGTGAGATGCAAAACTTTACAAATATATATATTTACACACATGCACAGAAACATACTGACTCTTTCTCACCCTGTGCCCAAAGCATGACAGTGATATCTCAGCATACACCTACGAGAAGACTCTGGTAATGGAACAGAGGTCACAGATCCTTAAAGAGATGCACCTCACCAAGAACGAGTGGGAGAGAGAGGTACCCCCCCCCCCCCCAATGCAGTTTTATACAGTACATCGTAGCATCTGTAGCATCAACTGATATGAACAAGAAAGAGAAATAAATATAAAAAAAAGATGAGAAAGAATACGAACAGGACAATAGGAAAGAAAATGAAAAAACAAAACAGAGAACAATTGTATAATACAGGATACATTCAAATATAAAATAGAATTGAAAATAAAATATAATATTTAAATATTGGAATATTTAAATATTTTTATTTAAATATTAGAATCACATATGTTTAAAATAATAGGGTAGTATACAGTAGTATGTATATATATATATATATATATATATATATATATATATATATATATATATATAAAATTGTATGTAATATAATATAATGTAATCCAATATATAATAATAATAATAATAATAATAATAATAATAATAATAATAATAATAATAATAATAATAATAATAATAGAGAACAGGACAGAACCAAATTTTTGTGTCCTTTTATTACCAAAAAAGCAGCTTTACAGACATTGTTTCCTTAAAGTATGTATTAGAACACGCAAGCAAGTTGCACATTAGACAATTTCTGCTATCAAACTGAAAGCAAATGTTTCCAATTAGATAGTTTGGGGGAATTAAATTTTGTGTCCTCTCCAGATTCAGAGCATCACAGATGTGTCTCGTGGTTCCATTCGCCGGAAGAACCCATCCAACACTCATCCACCGAAGAACATCAGCGAGGAGCCAGCAGAGGGCAGTACTGAGGCAAAACCTGAGGAAGAGGTAGCTGTTTAAAATGATTTTCCACCAAGGAGGTGAACACTGGGTCTGAAACTGGGCCTAGTCTCTAAACTTTGGTTGATGCGACTTGCTTGACACCAACTGTAGCTCACAGGACCGACATTAAGACCTAAACAAGTAGCTGTGGCTGATTTTTTTCTAGCCCATACTATAGACTCTAAATGTAGTGATTGTGAAGGCACATGTGGTAAAATGAACATGACATTTTCTCAAACTATTCTTTCTAAGTATGTTTTCGGTGCAAAACAAATTTATGACCATGCTTTATTTTTATAATGATTTATTTTTTTCTTTACTAAACCCTTTCTTAACCCTTTCTCACTCCTTTCTCAGTCTATCCGTCTCTCCTTTTTCCGACAGATACAGCTCATCCAAGGTAAGAATGCCACACCCACCCCGACAAGCCCTGTCTCCCCGATGCCTACAGACAAAGGGGCCATGAGTCCTAGTGAGGAGGTGCAAATGACCTGGAGTGACGATTTAGACAAGTCAAAGAATCCATCTGCGGCTAACCCGGAGACAACTAAAGACATGTTTAACATAAAGCCGTGAGTCATTTAAACTAGTTTTTTATGGTAAATATCTGCCCTAAAGAGATTATGCAGTTAAGGACACAGAATGAATGGTATGTTAAGGCAGTCACCTCTGACAGATGAAAATAGTGATGTATAGCTTGGCTCCAGTCTGACAAAGTCAATTACAAATATGAAAAAAATAAAAATAAAAATCTAGTCAAATACCACACACATGTAGAACCGGCAAAAATTGATTTTAAATAATGTAATAATACAAAATGTAAATGTATTATGATTCTGGTAGATAGTATTTGAAATATTTTATGTTATAAGCTCTAAATGCACTGTTGTTCTCTTCTGGACACGCTTCAGGGAATGGGAAAACCTGTGAGTACCTTTCCATGTCAGCCTAACACCCTTACACACATCTTTTCCATATACAGTGTGATATAAGACCAGATTCAGCGTATACATGGACAAGATCTATATTATATAGCAGGATATTTTACAGAAATATACTGCTTTAATAGCACTTTCCCAAAGCGTTTACTTAAAGCAGATAAGAAGCATTGTCCATGCTGAAAACGTCTCTAAAACTTTAAGTAAGCTTCGGATATCTGAAGTTATTTCATGTATTTTGCAGGAACCAGTTCAACGTGAGGCGCATGCACCACGCGCAAAAGCTTAACGAAGTGATCGTGAAAAAGTCGCAAGACGCAAAGTTAGTCCTGCTGAACATGCCTGGGCCTCCGAAAAACCGCAAAGGAGAAGAAAACTGTATCCTTTCTTACATTGAAACAGATGTTTATAAAGATTTGGTGAAAAATCAAGCCAAGTGCGATTTTTAGCTAGCATATACGTTGATGTTTCTACAGGACGATGGTGCAACATGTACACAAGGCATGTGCAAATACACAACAGTGTGAGAGTAGAGCAAGACAATAAGTGCATGTGCTACTTATGCAATTTATGCAGATATCACTTTCACAGATGTCCTCTAAAAAATATATATATATATATAATGCATAATCAGTGGGAGCTTCATTTATTGATGCATAGAAAAAAAAATATGCCTGAAACAGGGAATATAGGCGAAAATGGTCTGTGCAGACTGGTACCAAAGGATCCATGGCTCATTACCAGTCCACGACCTGGTGTTTGGGGACCCCTGATTTAACTGACATATTATCATAAGCATAACTTACATTCCCTGATTACACACAGTTTGAGTATATTTATAATGATATAGCCATATATATATATATATATATATATATATATATATATATATATATATATATATATATATATATATATATATATATATTATTTTTTTTTTTCTCTAGGTTAAGTTTGCCTCAGTTGTTGAAAAGATATTTTAGGAATGGTAGACATTGTAGCCTGTGCTAGAAGTTATACTCTTTGATTCACTCGTTTTGCAGACATGGAGTTCCTCGAGGTCCTGACTGAAGGTCTCAATCGAGTCCTCCTGGTGCGTGGCGGTGGCCGTGAGGTCATTACCATCTACTCCTAATGGACAAAAACACATCCTCCCTGTGAAGTCTCTCTTTCATGCCATGTTGCTCATTCAGCATCTTAGCATTCCCAGACTCTGCCATGAGCAATAGAGCCCCAGCACATATCAAACTACTTTGCACTACATAATCAGAGACCTCATCGTTACACCAGCTTAACCATTACTCTAGTTTGGCATTTTTTTTCTTTTTTTTCTCGTCTGAAATTATCTACAATACTCCCACTCTATTTTATTTTGCAAATAGATATGTAGTTGAGTTTCACATGACTGATATCCCAAAGTTAGACTCAGCCGAACACCCTGATACTGTAATGCTGAGGCAAAAGCAGGTTTCATTATCAAGCTTCTGAAAACGTCTTCCAGTGTTGTCGTCGTAAGGCCCGAGAAGCACTTTGAATCAAACCACAGAATGTGTGTGTGTGTGTGTGTGTGTGTGTGTGTGTGTGTGTGTGTGTGTGTGTGTGTGTGTGTGTGTGTGTGTGTGCTCAGAGAGCCGAACCATGTAGCTGTCCATGTGTCAGTGCCATGGACGTGTCCAAATATAGAAAAGTAATGGTTTAGACAGAGCGTATGTGTGTGTTTGTGTGATGAGTGGTCACTTTTAATATATTGAAGCTTAAAACAGAAAACAGGGATTTAAGCTTCTTGGAAACTTGATAATAACCTGAAGGCAGTTTTATATTTTTAACACACAAATCTCAGCTTTCAGACTTTCATAGTATTTACACTGATAACAGATAGAGATAAAATGCGAACGATACTGATGGCATCAGCATATCGCAAAGAGATACAGTATGTACATATTGCAGTATAAATATATTATTCATATTATTGCTTAAAAGAAGAAAGCACCACATTAAAAGCTTTATCAATTAAATGTATCTATAGTGAATGAAAAAAAAAAAAGATGAAAATATTCTAAAAGAACACAAAGAAATGTTCCAATTTATTGTATATTGTGAATATTTATCTACACAAAAGATTATTACATCATCAGCAGTTTTGGATGAATACCATGATGATCACCAGCTTCTGCCAAACACTGAAATGTGCAATGTGTGCCATACGAACAAAACAAAAAAAAAAAAAGACATTTTTAAATAGGACCTTTCTCTCTTAGGTGAAAGAGAAACACTGATTATATTCCTACAAATAAGCTAATGAGGCATTTTCCTTGACCTTCATTCATTTTGTATTGTTTAAATAATGCGCCAAACATTTTCTCACCAAAAAAACTAATCACACTGCACAGTGAGCATTCTCTATTTTTTAAATGTTACATTAGTCATATTATATATATATATATATATATATATATATATATATATATATATATATATATATATATATATATATATATATATATATATATGAGCAAATCACAAATATTTACAACTATTGTTCTATATTTACTTAGTAGAAGTAGTTTATATAAAATATATACAGTATATATATATATATATATCCATATATCCTCTTATTTATTTTTTTTGTAAAAATGCAAAAAAGAAAATGTTTACTGAGTAGACTAGTGAAAAAACTTAATTCTGCTGTCTCGTGCAAATCTGAAGGTGAAGGAGAAACTAGAATCTGATTGCACTGACGATTCTGCTTTTCTCCCACATGTACAGTACATATATATATGTATAAGAATCACATCAAGCTACATGAGAGAGGCAGGAAGCTGTTTAACATTAATAGTACTGCCTTGACTGTTCTTTAAATTTTTTAGTTGTTGTTTTGGAGAAATGTATTAACAGTGTTTATTCCTGCGCAAAAACAATAGGCCAAGTGCATAAGGCCAAAATATTTTCCCATGCACTTCCAAACAGATCACTGGCCAGGAAATGAGCAAGAATTAAACAAATTCACAATTGCCTGTGCCACAGGTGTATATACATACAGGTGCATCTCATTAAAATATCATCACAAAGGTGATTTATTTCAGTAATTCAATTCAAAAAGTGAAACTCCAAAAGATATATATATATATCTCAAAATGTTTTAATATTTCTTAAGACCAAAAATTTACACAGAAATGTTGGACTACTGAAAAGTATGAACATGATGAATCTCTATAATATACAAGTTCCACTTTTTGGATTAAAACACTGAAATAAATCAACTTTTTTGATGATATTCTAATTTATTGGGATGCAGCTCTATATATATATATATATATATATATATATATATATATATATATATATATATATATATATATATATACAGTGAGGAAAATAAGTATTTGAACACCCTGCTATTTTGCAAGTTCTCCCACTTAGAAATCATGGAGGGGTCTGAAATTGTCATCGTAGGTGCATGTCCACTGTGAGAGACATAATCTAAAAAAAAATCCAGAAATCACAATGTATGATTTTTAAACTATTTATTTGTATGATACAGCTGCAAATAAGTATTTGAACACCTGAGAAAGTCAATGTTAATATTTGGTACAGTAGCCTTTGTTTGCAATTACAGAGGTCAAACATTTCCTGTAGTTTTTCACCAGGTTTGCACACACTGGAGGAGGGATTTTGGCCCACTCCTCCACACAGATCTTCTGTAGATCAGTCAGGTTTCTGGCCTGTCGCTGAGAAACACGGAGTTTGAGCTCCCTCCAAAGATTCTCTATTGGGTTTAGGTCTGGAGACTGGCTAGGCCACGCCAGAACCTTGATATGCTTCTTACAGAGCCACTCCTTGGTTATCCTGGCTGTGTGCTTCGGGTCATTGTCATGTTGGAAGACCCAGCCTCGACCCATCTTCAATGCTCTAACTGAGGGAAGGAGGTTGTTCCCCAAAATCTCGCAATACATCGCCCGGTCATCCTCTCCTTAATACAGTGCATTCGCCCTGTCCCATGTGCAGAAAAACACCCCCAAAGCATGATGCTACCACTCCCATGCTTCACAGTAGGGATGGTGTTCTTGGGATGGTACTCATCATTCTTCTTCCTCTAAACACGTTTAGTGGAATTATGACCCAAAAGTTCTATTTTGGTCTCATCTGACCACATGACTTTCTCCCATGACTCCTCTGGATCATCCAAATGGTCATTGGCAAACTTAAGACGTGCCTGGACATGTGCTGGTTTAAGCAGGGGAACCTTCCGTGCCATGCATGATTTCAAACCATGACGTCTTAGTGTATTACCAACAGTAACCTTGGAAACGGTGGTCCCAGCTCTTTTCAGGTCATTGACCAGCTCCTCCCGTGTAGTTCTGGGCTGATTTCTCACCTTCCTTAGGATCATTGAGACCCCACGAGGTGAGATCTTGCATGGAGCCCCAGTCTGAGGGAGATTGACAGTCATGTTTAGCTTCTTCCATTTTCTAATGATTGCTCCAACAGTGGACCTTTTTTCACCAAGCTGCTTGGCAATTTCCCCGTAGCCCTTTCCAGCCTTGTGGAGGTGTACAATTTTGTCTCTAGTGTCTTTGGACAGCTCTTTGGTCTTGGCCATGTTAGTAGTTGGATTCTTACTGATTGTATGGGGTGGACAGGTGTCTTTATGCAGCTAACAACCTCAAACAGGTGCATCTAATTTAGGATAATAAATGTAGTGGAGGTGGACATTTTAAAAGCAGACTAACAGGTCTTTGAGGGTCAGAATTCTAGCTGATAGACAGGTGTTCAAATACTTATTTGCAGCTGTATCATACAAATAAATAGTTTAAAAATCATATATTGTGATTTCTGGATTTTTTTTTTTAGATTATGTCTCTCACAGTGGACATGCACCTACGATGACAATTTCAGACCCCTCCATGATTTCTAAGTGGGAGAACTTGCAAAATAGCAGGGTGTTCAAATACTTATTTTCCTCACTGTATATATATATATTCATCAACTGTTTGATTGAAAAAAACACTTCTTTCTGTAAATAGTTGTCTGCAAGTTTACCTCCAAGACTTAAACATCTAAAGAAAGAAGAGAAACTCTATACCTTAAAAAGTTCTTGCTCATTTCCCTGTCCAGTCATTTGTTAATAGCATCATTACAAGCTTCATATATCGCTATTTTGAACTTGGCCCAAGTTGAGTATGAGTAAATTTTACTTATTGAACCTTACTAAAATGATCATGGGTGATCATCATTTATTTATTTATTTGCTGTTTTCACATGTAATTATGTAAGTAATGTGTGATCATTCTCATTTCACTCTGAAATTTACCTGAATTCAATTATTTATTTGACATCACATAAATAATATGATTTTACATATTAAATAATATTTAAACCACATGCTCTACATGCTAACAAATTATAATATGACAGAAAACCATGTAAAATATATTTATCATTTGTTCTTTTTAATATCAATTAATAGGTATACGCAAGTAAATTGTGTAAAGGAATCACATCAAAACTATTAAGTCATGAATTAAAAAATGTAACTCTTAATTAAAAATTATAGGTGAAGATAATGACATTTAAAGTCTCCTTAAAACATCATCTTTGAGAATAGACAAATAATTTGAGAAAAATTAGGAGAAAAAAAATCCCCCTGCAAAAAATAAAAAATACAATGCCTCAGATGTGGAAATATAATTAATCATAAAACGAATTGTGGGGGGGGGGGGGTAAACATATGTGAAATAAAGAGATAAACGGTGTGAGAAAATCAAATGTGAAAGAATGGAATTAATCCTTAAAGTTATTTGTGAAAAATAATCTTTGGAAATCATGAAAAACCACATGAAAAATGAATCAAAATCATGAGAAAATAATGAAATCCTTCTGTGGGGAAAGAAATACATGAAATTATGACAAATGCAAGAAAATGTGTGTGACAAAATGTATCATGTAAAGCTGACATGTAATATACGGTTGTCATGTGCAAAAAAAAAAAACATGAACAGAAATTAACCTTTTTTTTAAATTGCATGTGAAAATAGAAAACAATTGCTCTACATGTGTAAAATGTGTAAAACTCTGGGGGATTGTAGGGCAGGGTGGATCCCACATGTGAAATCCTTGTGACTTTTGTGTATGGGTGTTAAATCTCTCTGGGCGTTATACGAGGTTTGTTGGATTTTGGTCACATTCACTTAGAGGCGAGTTTCTTGTGACACAATACTAACAGTACATGTCACAAGCCGTACAGTAGAGTGTACGGATATAGTAATAAGAGAAACCTGGACAATATTTCAAATGTAACATTTTAAAGGAACGCACCCTGCAGATTTCCTTAGTATATGTGCATTATTTATTATTTATTCTATTTATTTAAAGTATTTTAGCTACCTTACATCATCTAACAACGACTTGCATAGCTAGACAGAAGAGTTGAGTACTGTTCCCATTATTTCTACCTAAAACTTTCAAGTTCATCCTCTTGAATGTTGAATTTGTGCGATAGACTTTTTTTTTTTTTTTTTTTTACATTGTTTCTTACATAGCAACACAAAGTTCATGTCGAAAACCAAATCACGACTTTTAAAAGTAAACATCAGAGTTTTGGTAACACTTTCTACGAAGCCATTTTCATAAATCATCAGCTTCTTTGTACGCTCGTAATGACTCTTCTAACACTGTAATAAAGCCCTGATAATGTGCTACGAATAATTCCTTGATAGTCGTGTACTTAATGCTATTATCACATTATAACTCAATGTTCTACAAGCGCACAACCTTTATAATTACAGTAAAAAATTACTTGAAGAAAAATGGAGTAACTATTATTTATTGATACTTATTGGTTTTATAAAGTTGGAAATTTTTAAAAGTTACTAATTCTTGGTAGGTTGTAAGACACTTTTAACTTAACATTGTTATTATTTGTTTGGAAAGTGTTACCAAAGTCAGGGACATGGAATATTTGGAATATTTGGAACTAGTTTTAATTCACAGTGATGTTAAGGGCTCTCCAATATCATTTCATGCTAATAAACTACATTTGTTATTTTACACAGATTTTACTTCCAGATTTGCAGCAGTTCAAGAGTAGTACTGGACTAACAATGAAAGAAATGTAATTTAGTCCAAAACTAGGGTTAATCTGTGTCTGATCTTTAGCCCATGGCTTTAGAGAAGTGCTTTGTTTTGTAACAAAGTAAAGCACTGTGATGTGGCAGTTAGATATGATTTTAGATCTCTTTTGGTGCATGTTAGAAATGGTTTCATTGTAAGTGTGCTTTTTACATTACCTTTTTGTTTCCCACTATTTCATCCTCCCACGCTTGTCTTGTGCTGTGAAGTTGCCTTTAGGGAACAGAGTGTTCTAAATATATACAGAAACTTACAGCTCCATTCTCAGCACATGCAAATTATGCAACGTTGACTTGTAGCCTTCTTTCGAGATGAGAGTGTTGAAGTTTTCTACTGGTAGTCCAGCAAAGTCGATAAAGAGACCGGTTAATTTGAGCTGAATTATACTGCAGGTTTATTTTCCCGAAGGTGCTATAAACTTATGCATGATCGTTGTGGAAAATGTGAGGCGATTGTTTAAAAATGGCAGATTTACAGGGAGTAAGTTAGAAATCAAATAGATCGAGTTGCAGAGGAAGCTGTAGCGTAATAAATGTATAGTGTTGAAGAGCAGTGTTGTGTGACTCAGGAGTCACAAAAACGTACAAATGCAATAATAAATATAATAAAGACCCATTGGCTTCCTCTTAGAGGATCGATTTTTCAGCAAGACCTGATTTGGAGTCATCATCAGTCTGAAGTCACTCAAATTTTATTTGCTTGGTTTAGAACCTCAACACTGGTCTCGCAGCATTGTTTCGATCTGTTAGAACTGATCCAGTGACCATATCTCTTGTTCTAGTAAAGATACATAGGATTTCTTTTTTTTCGAGTGGTCAAGAACCACCATGCTCAAACTATGAATTAATAATGTTACGAATTTGTTATTCAATTTTTAAAAGTCCTAAATATCTATTTGAGCCTTGGGTTGGTGTTTACAGCAGAATCTTACCAGGCCCTGTTCATGCACAGCTTACTAAATGTATTAGCTTTTAGGTTCGTAGACTCACACCCTATAAAAAAAAGATACTCAGAATGATAATTTGCATTTCTATACAGCTGGCATTTGTTTTCTATTCTTAGAAGAGTAGCGATATGTTTTGTAAAGTAATCCAGTTAGGTTTGATGAAATAGTTGTTTTGTGTTCTCTGTTATAATTCTCTATCCTCTCAGCAAGATCTTACTAAATGCACGAGTGCATAAGTGAGAAAAAACGATAGAGACAGAAAGGGCATGAAGGTGTACAAGTGTGCGTGTATGTGTGTGCATATGTGTGTGTGTGTGTGTGTGTGTGTGTGTGTGTGTGTGTGTGTGCGTGCGTGCATGCGTGCGTGTGTGTGTGTGTTTAAATAAGAAAAGCTAGATGGAGGAGTTTCATTTTGTAAATACAACTATTATAGAGTTATATCCTAGTGTAGCTGTTTTATTTCCATGTCCATGCAAGTCTAATATTTTAAAGAAAAATGTATATTCTCTATTGTGTTCGATGATAACATAAAAAAAAAAAAAGTAACTATCCGAGATTATTGTTTTACCTTGTCAAATGCTTCTCTAATTACATGGCTAATGGTTTCTCTGGACCATTTTATAGAGTTGTCTGCACAAATGCAATAAAATTGTCGTTTTATTACACGTACTGTTGTGGCTTTTTTTTTGTGTTGGCAATAACGTGCTTCGCTTTCGAGCAGTTGGAAATGAAAAAAAGAAAGTGACATCTGACCATAACATGGAAATAACCAACATATTTAAAAAAAGACGGTTCTAAAAATATATTCTGTTTCCTTCAACAGTTGTAAAAAATTACTGATTCCAAGAAGATTGGGAAGACAAGACTCGACTCACATTGGTTTAGTCTGGGTAAAAAAAAAAAAAAAAAAAAAATCAAGGTTAATTTATTCACTCATTCCTCTTTAGTGACCAGTTGTGGAGTTGTGATTAGGGTTGAGGTTTGGTGTTTCATTAATAAAATCAAAAAACGCTTTGCAACAGCCACCCAAGGCAGAAGAACAAGACAGCAAAACTGGCCATGCTCTTTGGCTGGGTTTGTAGGCAGATATGATACAATAGTCTCTCCCCTGTCAGTTGCAGTGGCACAAGCTAATCATTGGTATACAGAAGAGGGCAATTTGCAGTTTCCTTAAAGTGTGATGAAATTATTGGTCACCTTCACCTATCTCTGAGGAAATGTTTTTTCCACACAAGCGAGGTTAAAGGCATCATTTAATAGAAGAAACCTGGAAATTATTGTTAAGACCAAATTAGAGAGAAAATTGGTTGGCTTTAAATGGGTCATTTTGAAGAACTGATTATAGACGCCAAGGTACAATCTCAATGAACTTTGTACATGATACAGTTATGTCTTTAACCAGCAATAACATATTCATCAAATTGCATGCTTGTCCTTCTTTGAATTCATTTCCCTCAGGTTTATTCATTCACATTGTGAATTAAGTAAATATAATTGCAGTAACACTGTCTGTTATATTTAGATTTGTTTAGAAGGAACACCCAAATGTATTCATGCATGCAAACTTTTCATTAATAAGCAAATCAGGAATTTTAGACACTAGACCATAGACATGGCATGTTCAATGCATAAGTTATTATACTGTGTTTGTAGTGTTAACACGTTGTAGGCAATAAACCAAGTTGGAACTTGGATAGAATCTTTTAATAATAACTTTGAGATCGGTCTTGTGTTCTCTACTAGAGGTTGCAGTGAAGCTTCTAGAAAGTCTGCCTTCTTAATAATCTTAATTAATCATTTAACGATGAAAACTCATCAAATAATACATATCTGCTATCACACAATCATATTGAAAGATTAACTGCCTGTACCTCTCCATCTTCATACTTTACTAAATAATAGAATCAATACAGTATATGTAAGTACTCTATATATATTACACTCTATTCTGTTGCTCAAAAGCTGCTGAGTGTTCATAAACTTTGTTACCAGCGGCCAAAGTGCAGGCACCCATTGGTGGACTGTGGAGACTACAGAGAGAGAATACGCCACATTCTCAGCCAATAGTCACTGCATTTCTTATCAGACTAAAGGATATAAAAACACAAGTAATCTAAAGTCATTCTAAAATAGACAGCAACACAAAAAGGTTCGAAGACAGCCAGTAAGCAAGAAACAAAATGAAGAAAGATTCTGCAAATTTGAGAGTGCAGCTTCCTGCTCTCATATTTGCCCTGGAAGTCTTGATTGTAGTCTTGTATGCTATCTTTGTGACATATGATGATGACACCAATGCACTACTACAGAACAATATGACAAACCATAAAGAGAATGCCGTATACCAAGATTATACCTTTTTAGCGGATATTCAGGTGATGATCTTCATTGGATTTGGCTGTCTTCTAGCCTTCCTTAGGCGTTATGGATTTGGTGGAATGGTTTTTAACTTCCTAACGGCTACCTTTACTATTCAATGGGCGATTTTGGTGCAAGGTTTTTTCAATTTCTACTACAATGGGAAGATTCACATGGGAGTAATAAACCTGATCAATGCAGAGTTTGCTTGCGCTGTTATACTGATCTCCTTCGGGGCAGTGCTGGGAAAGACCAGTCCTGTGCAGCTATTAGTAAGTTTTATTAAAGCTTTCTCTTTTATCATTTTATGCTCTGTCAATCCATTCATTTTAATTTTAGAATTATCACTAACAGCTAAAATGTCATCTGTAGATCATGGCCCTGTTGGAGGTTCCAATCTTTGGTGTTGCAGAATGGATAGTTGTTAATTACCTGAAGATCAATGATGCCGGAGGTTCCATACTCATCCATCTGTTTGCCTGCTACTTCGGTCTGAGTGTCACCTTTATCTTGTATAGACCAGATCTCAATAACGTACACCCCAATGAAGTTACAAGCTATAATTCTGACCTGCTGTCAGTGCTAGGTACCCTGTTTCTTTGGATATTCTGGCCTTCCTTTAATTGTGCTTTGACCCTGAGGGGGGATGACCAGCATCGTGCCATTCTTCATACTTTCATAGGGCTGAGTGCCTCCACATTAACTGCCTTTGCCCTCTCTGCTTTGCTCAATAAAAATGGAAAGTTTAGCATGGCTGATGTACAGAATGTGACCCTGGCTGGTGGAGTCACTGTTGGTGCTTCAGTTGACATGATGATCTCACCTGTTGCAGCTTATGTGCTAGGAATGCTGGGTGGCATTGCTTGCATGCTGGGCTATAAGTACCTTAGCCCATTCCTGGCACGAAGACTGCATGTGCAGGACCAGTGTGGCATCCACAATCTCCATGGCCTAACAGGGCTTATCTCGACACTAGCTGCTATTTGTGCCATTCTCTTGGCTGGTGAAGAAACATATGGCCCTAGCCTCTACCAGACCTTTTCTTATCGAGCACCGCAAGTTGGAGACCCTAGGCTGGAGGAACTGCAAAAACTGATCCCAGGACTAGAGGGGGGTCTGGGACGCACCGCACAAGAACAAGCTTTGTTTCAAGTGGTTGCATTAGGAAGCACTATTGCAATAGCTATTGTTGGGGGTCTGTTGACAGGACTTGTGCTCAAGCTGCCATATCTGGCCTCCCCGAGTGATGCGTTCTGCTTCGATGATGAGCCTTTCTTTAACATGCCTCCAGAACAGGCATATATAACTAAGACTGAGAAAGATCTATCATTAGAACATGCAAATTAGCAATATATTATGATTATCTCAATTATAACAAAACATTGAATTTTAAATTGAGCACTTCTTTTGCTAGCATTGGTAAGAAAATGTGTCAGCTTTTTTTGTTTTAATCAGATCCTTAATTATTAATCTCAAGTTAAATTAAACATCTCTCTCTCTCTCTCTCTCTCTCTCTCTCTCTCTCTCTCTCTCTCTCTCCCTCTCTCTCTCCAACATGCATTAAATGTTTCAAGGTAATTGTGTAACATGCTAAAACAAGTTGAATTCTTCTTCTTCTTCTTCTTCTTTTGGCTGCTCCCATTGGGGTCGCCACAGCGGAGCATCCGTCTCCATACCCCCTGTCCTCTACATCTGCCTATTTAAAACATCCTACATGCACGGTCCCCCTATAATAAACTCATTTCTAATCCTGTCCATCGTCGTCACTCCCAACGAAAACCTCAACATCTTCAGCTCTTCATCTCCGCCTCCTGTCTTTTATTTGACGTCACTGTCTCTAAACTATACAACATCGCAGGTCTCACCACAGTCCTAAAAACTTTCCCATTCACTATCGCAGATACCCTTCTATCAAAAATCATTCCTGCCACTCTTCTTCACCCACTCCACACTGCCTGCACTCTTTTCTTTACTTCTCTAACACACTCTCCATTACTTTGCACTATTGAGCCCAGGTACCTAAACTCGTCCACGTTTGAGCCCATGAGCCCATGAAGCATAGTCCTGGGGTCCGCACTTTTTTCTTTTTAAATAGTGGTGTACATTATGCAATATTAAAGCACACTATTGAAAATTAGTTTAATGGGTGGAAATTTTTGAAATTTAATAACTAGCCAAAATATAAATATATACGTGTACGTTATTTGCCTAAGATTTTGAAATACTTTGTATAAACAATACATCAGTAATCTGGAAGTCTGTGGGTTTTGTAAAGTTAAAACTTAAAGAAATATCAGTGTAAGAGCAATATTGTTTAATTTTATTTTCCTGTACATTGAATGTTTGATTGTAACTGGTGTAATACATTAATGTGATAAGGATAGTAAATGAGATAAGTGGAACAATAAAAAATAATTGACCTCTTTATCTACATCATATAATAAGGCTCATATTCTTAAGTTGCTCATGTTTATATGTTGTAACTCTTATTGTTCACAGTTGACCATAAATTGTAACACAAAAAAGTATATTTTAATGTTTGAACTTGGGCTTTGTGTTATCTAAGATAACACCCTGATAGAAGTAATATCTTAACTATAATTCCTGGAATCAACTGTAACTGGCCACTCTGAGGTAAACTCTAAGGTAAATATATATATATATATATATATATATATATATATATATATATATATATATATATATATATATATATATATATATATATATATATATATATATATAGGGCTGACAATCTAAAAAAAAATAATTAATCGCATCTTAATCGCACATTTTTATCTGTTATAAATGTACCTTAAATTAATACTTTTCACGTTTTAAATCCTCAACAACATGGGAATGGACAAATGTGGATGCTTTATGCGAATGTATGTTAATTTTTAGTGAAACCATACTCAACATAATGCATAAAAACTAAATATTCTTGTAAATGCTTTAAAGTAATTATGGTGTTTTAAATTATGTAAATCATTAGGATACCAAACGGAACTTTTGCTATGTTTCCACACGGACAGTTTTAATTGCCGGATGTGTGAATTATGACGGATTTTGGTGCTTAATCTGAGACTTGCCGCATCAGCAAAACAAATGTTTAGTAGTAAAGTAAATATCAGTAAGTATCAGTAAAACAAAGTATGTCTGAATTGTACAGTTTATATAAACCATTTCAACAGCTATTCTTTCATTTAAGAGCACACAGGGCTCAGATGTCACAGATAGAGCATTCAAACACTCTCATGCCCACACACCCACACACACACACACTAGCGACGGCAAGATCGGAACATTTTCTATTGCATTATGTAGCGTCTGCGGGAATCACGTGATTAAAAACCGAACAACTCGGACTTCAGGACTCATGAGATAAACTACTCAATTCTGCTTCATTTGTAACGCACTGCATGGTGTTTATGGGAATCACGAAGAGTGTAGACAGGTAAAGTACAAAATACTGTTTCCTTTGCTCATGCGCGTTCCATGGAAGCCCGTTTTATCTTTTTACCCCACAATTCTGTCTTTTTTTCCTCAGAATTGCGTGATACAAACTTGCAATTCTGACTTTATATATATATATATATATATATATATATATATATATATATATATATATATATATATATATATATATATATATATATATATATATAATTATAATTATTATTATTATTATTATTATTATAAAAAGTCAGAAAAGTCACATTTTTCGCAATTGCTAGTTTATAACACTTTCTAGCAAAGCACCGTATTGAACTACGAGATGTGAGATGTGATTCTTACAGAACAGAGCTTTGTATGCCATTTTCCTGAAGACAATGTATGGCCATATTTACTCTTTGGCCTGACAATCAATCCTTTACGATTTGCATATGTTATAATAGAAAGGAAGGCTATTGTGTGCTTTGACAAAAAGTGTCCCAAATGAGTTATAAACATTTCTGACTTTTTTTCTTCTTTTTTATTTATTTTTCACAATTCTGAGAAAAAGGTCACAATTGCGAGTTTGCATCACGTAATTCTGAAAGTCAGAATGGTGAGATAAAAAGCAATAACCCTTTTTTTTATTTTTTACATTTACAGCATTTAGCAGATTTAGATTTAGATTTTTTATTTTCTATTTTTATTTTTTATTTTTTTATTTTGAGTCACATCAAAGACTCATTCAAATTAAATGTGCATGAACGACCCATCATTATGTTCCACCACAACAAGGATCAAGGATTTCTACACACACGGCTACCTAAACACAAACATTTGAAAACGTTTGAAATAATTATGTATAATGGAACACAATTATGATGGAACAGAAATGTTATAATTGAACACAACAATTAATGACGTAATGCGCGTGCTGTTATACGCTAGTTTCACCGTTCTTACCGTGGGTCGAGGATTCTCTACTTTGTGTTGCCCATCGGTTTTTCACCACCGCGGTTAAAAAACCGACAAGGAGACCAGGAGATCACAACACTCGGTTTATCGAAGATCGACAGCCGATTAAACGGTGCATATCGCAGTGCGCACTAATATCCTTCCCGGTTACCATAGCAACGAACCAAACAGAGGACGTTTTAATAGCGTGTGACGGTATTAAAACATAAAACATAAACTAAAAATCATCCACGTTCTATGCTCGTTTGTTTCCGTCCTTTCTGATAAGGAATAATTGTATACACCCAGAGTTTTAAAGTCTAGTGTAGACACACTCGTTCTGAAGTTAATATAATCGATAATAATAACACACATCAGGATACTGTACTTCAGGTAAGTGTTTAATGTTCTGAAAGAAAAAGTGTCACCTTATCATTTATTTTTTTAGCTTTTAGAAATACCCTAACTGTTCTAGCTAGACTTAAAATGTGTGTTAGTCATATTGTTTTATCATTATCTTGTCGAGTTTATTATTATTTACTTCCTTGATATGGTCTTTCCTTGTCTGAAAGAGTTAAATGTCCTAATTTGAGTAAAACTTAAGTAAAAGTGCAAAAGTATTTGCCTTTAAATGTACTTAAGTATCCAAAGTACTATGAGTTATTATGGTTATAATGTTACTCCTACTATTTTTGTCACAAGACTTTTTGCGTAATCAACTCAGTTTATGTGAAAAGACTTCAACGTTACTATAATCACACCAGTCTATTAATAGAAATCGCACAAATAACTCCAATGGGTGTTGTGCCAAGTTCGAGTCAGGATTTTCTTCAATCATTTATTACTCTCACAATCTTCTGCTTGCTGTTGATTTGACACCAAACAGTATGTTTGTTCTTAGTGGATACCACAAAGTGATAAACTAAACAAGTTGAAAACAGAGTGCGCGCTCTACACCGATTGGTGGTTTGCTGTGTGCTTTATGAGAAGTTTTCATCCACTTATAAATTAAACGAATAAAAATGTAAGGAACGACTGACTGATTTCGCAAAAAGTAGTCGAGCAAAAAGTTAGATGTTTGAAATGTAGTAAAGTTAAAATAAAAGTCTTGTCAATTGGATATACTTCAGAAAAGGTTCAGATAAGTGAAAAAGCTACTTAAGTACAGTAACGAATTACATTTCCCTCGTTACTGTCCACCGCTGTTATTGAAAGGGCTTCTAATTCTGCTACGTTTAAAACCTAGGAGGTCATTAGCATTTCCTTTTAATGACATTGAGATAAATTAACTGTGCACAACCCTCACAGCTTCAGGGTCAGGTTACCATCTGTGGCAAGTTTCACATTCTCCCAGTGTCTGAAAAATATCGTTCAGGTTCTCCAGTGTCCTCATTTTTAAAAAATATGCCTGCAGGTGGACTGCTTTGTTAAATTGTACCTAGGTGTTAACGAGTGTGTAAATGTGTATGCATGGTTTCTTTTGAAGGACTCCATCCTATTTAGTGTATACTATAATCCTATATGTGTTCCAATTCCACTGTATCAGGATAAAGTGGTTACTAAACACAGCTGGATGGATGGAAGGAAGTCACAAAGTAAAAGTGACATTTTGAAAATTCAGTCCATTTTATTCAACAATGTGCTTTATTTAGGTAATAAAAAAAATCAACTATCTAGGGCAAATCTAGGGCTGCTGTATCATAGCTGACCCTGTGCTCTGACCACAGCTTCCGAACAAGTTGGAGGAAAGAATTTCCCTGTGTTGCAATATATGTGACTAATATAAGCTATTCTATTAGCCTATGACTATGGCTAGAGTTGGCATTTTCTACACTATAGGAATTACAAAAATGTAAACTCATATATTGCATATTAAACTCTTGCCACTTGGAAGCTACACGACTCGATTTGAAGCTGCACGACTCCTGAAAAAAATTGTTTTAGATTTTCTGTAGCCTATGTTACAGAATCACATTCAACTGGCTTGAAACCTGTAGATTTTTCAAACCCCTGGACAATTTCACTGCACCTTCACAATCTTTTCTCAAGGACTCTTATTCTTTATGGACTTTTTTATTGTTATTATTATTTAGTTTGATGTGGCTAGATTACTATTAAACCCAATTCCCAGTTAAAAGTATATCTTACTATATGAGACTGTAATCAAATATATATGAAATAATTATAATTCTGTTGCAATGTGAGACATATATATATATATATATATATATATATATATATATATATATATATATATATATATATATATATAATTTGCTTGAAGGAGGTTTCAATTTTGTTGTGTCAAACGTAAAAAATGTTTTTTTAAAGAAATAAGAAATAAATATACAGTAACTTCTTAAAAGTGGTTTAAAATGAACACTTTTTTTATATAAGTTTATTTAATATATTTTTTTTATTTACTTATAAATAACCTTGCTAACAGTGCGTATTGTAAACAATGGCCGTCAATGTGTACTCTAAGGAAGTCCGTGCACTTTTGCCCGGGAAACCCCGTTTCCCCCCGCGCCATTTTGTAAGACATCCCGGAAGTTATATACAGAAGGTGAACTTATAAACAAGTGTAGCTAGCAAAGTGCTCGGATAGCTAGCGTAATTCTGTTGCAGAGTGTAAAGTATAATAACTATATATATATTTAGTTTTTTTTGTTTGTGCATACGGTGCTAAATAATTACAGCTGAAGACGTAGATTCGGTTACCGGAATTCTGAAGAGACTAACGAAGAGGAGCACCGTCGCTAGTTACGTAGCTTAGCATTGTTTGTCTCGTATGATACTAGCGAGCTAATTCGCGTCATTACTGTATCACGACGATTTCTACACATACAACAGCAAGCGGGCAGGTAATTAGATTGGTTTTATTCTTTAAAAAAAATGACTAGGAGTATTTTGTGATTTATTTTATTTGATCCATAGCTCAGGAACATGTCTACTAAAACGTACAACGAGGCTTCTGGGTTGCTAACAAGATAAAGGTTTTTCCTGGCGAAGGCCTGGAAAGCTGAAGTCCGACAAATACTCTTAGTGCTTGTGCATAAAAAATGCACGTGTTTAGTATGTAACGTTTGTTAGTTTATATTTAGTTTAGTTTATATTATTTTATTTATTTATATAAATATATATATAAATAAATAAAACATTACACACTACTAACATTCGAATTGTCGAATTGACGCACCTTCTTATTCAGTGGTTTATTTTTATTCTCCTCAAAATTATGAAAAAACACGTATATGATCATATAAACCTTCTCTATTTAAGCTTCATGATGTAGTCAGCTGGAATGGTTTTCCAACCATCCTAAGGAGTTCCCATAGTTGTTAAGTGCTTGTTGGCTGCTTTTCCTTCACAATCCTGTCCATCTCATCCCAAACCTTCTCAGCTGAATTTAGATTGGTTGATTGTGAAGGCCATTTGATATATAAGCACATTTAAGAAGGCAAGAACAGCCACATGTCTTAAAAAGGCACCCCTGTGAACTAAAACCATTCTAAGTAACTACCTTATGAATCAGATGAATGCTGTGAGTGTGCCAAGCTGTCAACAAATTTTCTGCATAATTGCAAACGTGTTAATTTATTGTCTGAGTGTCTTCGGTATTAATGTAAAATGTTGAAAATAATAAAAAAGTAAAGTAAGAATACTGAGGGGCCAGGTGTGTCCATAGTTTTGACTGGTGCTGTATGTAAAAAAATAAATAAATAAAAAAGAAGACTTGTAACTTAACCTCAAACATATCCAGTCCCTTGTTGTTGTTTTTTTCTTCATAATAAAACGTTTTACAAAACAGTCATTAAAACACTATATTTTAGTTAATAAGAGCAAGTGTGGCTTTACAAGCTGCACATTGTCAAATGAGCATGAGATTTTTTTCTCTTTTATTCAATTGAAGTCCCTTTGATAGGTTTTTTGATGCGCTCCTGTGGCAAGATGACTTCACATGAGGACACTGGTAACCGTGTTTTCTAAAAGGAATGTTCAGCAATAAAACATGCATATTAATTACTAGAAAACGCACTCCGTTCTCACTCTTTGCTCATTGCTCTCTAGGTAGAAGAACCCTGCAGTAGTCAGTCAGTGAAAGAGGTTTACAGCAAGCAAAGTTTGGATCGTGCTTTAATATTTTCCTTCTAAATTCCTGTTTAATGATACTTATTTTTTTTGTCGTCACCTGGACAGGTCTTCAATGGCAGACGACTTTGATATCGAGGCCATGCTTGAAGCACCTTACAGGAAGGTGGGTGGCTGAGTAATGCTCTCTCATTTAACATGAATTGACTCTTTTGCACTTGCCTGAGTAGCTGTTGCCATAAAACAACCGAAGACGATTATTTGATTAAACATGTCTCAGAAGTCTGTCTGACTGGTAGAGAGAATGATGTATTGTGTGATGCTTCAGCAAATGATCTGAATTACAAATAAATGCCCGTCTATCTCTCTTTATAGACTTGCCTAATGATATCTCATCTCTACTTCCCTGAATACACCTTTGATTCCAGTGTGAAGTGTGAAAAAAGTAAGGTCGTCATTGCGGCATATACTGATGTACTGTGTACCCTTAGGTCAAATACCAAAAGATCCTCATCCTGTCACGTCTGGTGTCGATAAGATGAATGACAGTGGATGAAACAGGGATAGAACCTAACATGATTCGGAGACAGTATTCACATTTAACACATGGTTGGTCTTTGTATTGTACAAGCAGTAGCTTTTATTATGACCATGCTACCTGGCAGATCATCTTCGTTTCATGGAACGCACAGATCTTCATTAAGACGCTAATTTTAATTTTATAAAGAAAAGTAGTATTCTGTATGAATTTAACAGATGGCCTGAAGTTGTTGTTGTTGGAATAATTAAAGGTTTGCTCCTGAATATGAATACTGTCTCCCAAGCCATACGGTAAAAGAAGGTCTCAGATAAGTCAACACCTTGATTTTTTTGCATGCCCCTCATTTTTAAGCTGCTCTATATTCCATTTTATTTTGCTGTTTGCTTTTAGAAATCTTTTTAATATGTAACCAAGAAACTATATTTAGCATTATTAAATGCACATATGCAGTGAACCTCCAAAGGTTGTAGGTATTAAAGAGATATAGATTTTATTTTCCTCTTCATATTAAAGTGATGGTATCTATTTTTTTCTCTTTTGGTATTTATTTAATGCCATGTCACATGGGAGCGTTCTGACTAAGCCGTGTAAATCCCTGTCTGCTTCAGGACGAGGTGTAAGAAAGCGACGGCGTCATGCTCACACGGTGCAACTGCACAAAAGGGCGAAGATCTCACCGAATGGTCGCCTCCACTCTGGAAACCCCATATAGCAACCATGTCTTTAGCAGCAATCTCTGTTTTTTTAATAGCAGGGTACTGTCCGTTTCTAGAGCTGAGTCCTCACTAAGCATCATAGTCCTTCAGCTGGCATGCAGACTGTTGCTCCTCTTTTTTCAAGGGGCAAACATTTGATTTTTTGTGGCAAAGCACAAAAGGGCAGAGCAGACAACAATAGTTTTTAACTGCTTTTCTAAATCAATATATTCTGTATTTTCTCTTGTCCCCCTCCCCCATTCCCTTGACGACTTGCTATGTATCCTGTCCATCCTCACGATGTTCTTCTATCAACCCTGCTTAGGGTGACAGCAAGTCCTATAGTGCAAACGGCTATGAAGAACACAGCCGGAAGTGAGTAAACATTCTCTTGTTTTATTTTGGATTCTAGTTTGTGCTACTCCACATTTCTTACAAGTGTGTGTGTGTGTGTGTGTGATTTCTCCCACCATCTCAAAACCTACATAGGAAAAGGCACAGTCGGAGTCGCAGCCCAAGTGCCGATCGCCGCAGGAGTAGGAGCAGAGAGCGCAAGAAGGGCAAGGACAAGCGTAAGAGCCGCAGTCGGGAGAGAAAGCGGTCACGTAGCAGAGAGCGCCGTTCTCGAAGTCAAGAAAGGCATGGCCGTTATCGAGGTCACAAAAGCCCACAGTGAGTATCATATATTCTTAGGGCATGTTATAGTAATAGATCTGCACATTCAAACTTATTCAACTGTAAACTGCCAGAGACTTCTTTTTTTCCCTTGGTCCACTTAATATACACCTCTAACGGCACACTTCTGTTTTCTGTATCACACATTAGTTTATTTGGCCCATTGTATACCCAGGTATTTGAAAAGGTGTGCATAACACTGGTAACTATTCATATACCTTTCAACACACCTGTTTTTTATTTATTTTTGGCTCTCTCTATATTGCAGTCGCAGACGTTCTCGAAGCAAGAGCCCAGTAAAGAAAGAGAAGAGTCCAATTAGGTAACATAACCCTTCTACTTTTTCTCTGGTCATTGACTGAATTATGTATGTGAGCTTTGGTGTTATGTAAAGAGGTTAGAGAACAGTGGTTTGTTTAACACAGAGCCTCAATGTTTAATCTTGGCGACTACTTTCTCCAACAGGAAACCAATCGATAATCTGAGTGCGGAGGAGAGAGATGCCCGCACGGTATTCTGCATGCAGCTGGCTGCCAGAATCAGACCCAGAGACCTGGAGGAGTTCTTCTCTGCGGTGGGCAAAGTGCGTGCTACTGTTGTTTTTTTTGTTTGTTTGTTTTTTTAAATCACCTCAGCATTATTGTTTTTTGTACATTTTGACCTTTGATTTCTTTCTTTTTACAATAGGTACGTGATGTAAGAATGATTTCAGACAGAAATTCTCGCAGATCTAAGGGTATTGCATATGTTGAGTTTGTGGAAACTACGTCAGTGCCCCTGGCTATTGGGTTGACAGGACAGAGGCTGCTGGGAGTGCCAATCATTGTTCAGGCCTCGCAGGTCTGTATAATCACACACATTGTGTTCCTATTTCAGATGCTAAAATGTGATGTTTAACTCAATTTCACTGTCTCCTTTAGGCTGAGAAAAACAGAGCAGCGGCGGCGGCAGCGGCCCTTAACCTGCAGAAAGGCAACGCAGGGCCAATGCGGCTCTATGTGGGATCCCTGCACTTCAACATCACAGAGGAAATGCTCAGAGGCATATTTGAGCCCTTTGGAAGGGTGAGACTGTTAATAAATTTACAGTACATGGGATTTTGACTGTTGCATAGTTGTTGTTTTTTTTTTATAATAATACAATGCAATCATGAGATTCATTATTATTATTATTAATCTTAGGCCTGATTTTCTTACCTAGATTGAAAGCATCCAGTTGATCATGGACAGCGAAACTGGCAGGTCAAAAGGTTATGGCTTTATATCGGTAAGAGACAATCCAATCCCAGTTTCCATTTGTAATTTTGAAGGCTCCAAATTAAAGGGTATAAAAGTAAAAATTTAAGCTAATAGAAACTGTTCTGTTGATGTGTAGTTTGCAGATGCTGAATGTGCCAAGAGGGCCCTAGAGCAGCTGAACGGTTTTGAGCTGGCCGGGCGGCCCATGAAGGTGGGGCATGTGACAGAACGCTCAGACGGCTCATCTGCCAGCTCTTTCTTGGACAATGATGAGCTGGAGAGAACAGGCATCGACTTGGGCACCACAGGCCGCTTGCAGCTGATGGCACGTCTTGCAGAAGGTAAGGATTAGAAACGGGCTTTTGGATGTCTGTTTCCTGACAGGCTGCATTTAGGTTTCATAAGGAAATAAAGTAGTTGGTTGATCTTGCTGATTGTTTTTGAAGAAATGTTTTTAAATAATTTTGCTTTTAATTATTTTTTTAGGTACAGGGCTTCAGATTCCTGCAGCTGCAAAGCAGGCTCTGCAGATGAGTGGCTCTATCCCATTTGGTAACCTTCCCGGAGGTAAGGAGTTTTTATTTACACATTTCCACCTCTTTTGTGTTAATTTTTTCTAGCAATTATTGGGAGCTGGGTGACTGAATTTGTGCTCTGTACTGTACCTAAAATAGACATACATTTTTTGTTCACTTTTCATAAATTGCCATGTGTAAGAAACTTTTATTATTCAAGGTGCATTACATAAGAGAATTGTTAGTGTGGGGGAAAAAGTTCAAGGATTTACCACCCTACATGTAACAACCTTGTGCAAACGGAGTGATTGGAGGTGATTGGAATTTTTTACATTTTATTATCAGTCTGTTTCATAAGATGCAAATGTTGCATCACTTCAGGTCCTTATCAGGGTTGTTGTTTTGGTTTTTTTTTTTTTTTTTTTTTTTTTTTTTTTTAAATTTATGCTTCTTCAGTGTGCAGTACATCCATTGTGTTTTTCTTTATGTTCATTAAATAATTTTTGAAAAGAAGAGATTTGCAATTTATATGGGTTTTATGGCTTGCAGGCTACAATCAAGATTTCTGAAAAGCTTCCTGAGATTAGAATTTGGAATATAGCCTTTGTATTACTGACACTGCAGATTGTTGTCTGTATTGCTGATGATGCAACATGTTGGACATTTTTTGCAACAGTCTAGTCTTTTTCCATATTGCAACATTTATGACAAGCAAGCAAATCCTGTGTACCATAACTGGTAACACTGTGCAACAGCCCTGACTGGATTACCTATTTATTATTGTGAATAAAGTGTCGTTTGTACTGTGCGCTAAAGATCCTGAAATATAACGTTTTGGTGTTCCAGTGATTCCTGCACCAAGCATGAACCAGGCCATGAACCTCCCCACCCAACCCCTGGCCACTCATTGCCTACAGCTTTCCAACATGTTCAGCCCACAGTCGTGAGTCTTTTCAGCATTCTACTTCTCTCCAAGTGTGTGTGTGTTTGTTCTTGAGTGATTAAAAATGCTAATTCTTGAATTGTCTGTTTTTCAGGGAAAACGAGCCAGGCTGGGATATCGAAATTCAGGATGATGTTATTGAAGAGTGCAATAAACACGGAGGTGTTGTTCACATATATGTAGACAAGAATTCTGCTCAAGTAAGCTTTTTATTTTTATTTTTAGACCTCGCTAAAGCTTTGAGTTTTCATGAATTATTGCTACATCCTACTAGAGTTCAGCATGGTCTTCTCTCATTTTCTTAGGGTAACGTGTATGTTAAGTGTCCGTCTATCCCGGGTGCCATGGCTGCCGTCAGTGCCCTGCATGGTCGCTGGTTTGCAGGTGAGATTTGTTTTTGAGATTGTCCTTCTCCTGATAGACGTTTTTTCCATGGCTAAATTATTAACTGTTTTCTATTAGTTTATTTTTTTGTTTTTGTTTTTAAGAATAGCACTGTTGACCAACCTGTGTGGGGTGGACATATTGTGAACAGTTGAGCTGTATTGAAGAAAAGGCAAAAATAGAAGCACATAAAAAATATCGAATCCAAAATAGCATATGGATGCTTCATGTACCATTACTACAAATATCCGTTTTTCGAATGTACTGGTTTGTGTATCATATATATTTAGGCTCAATAAGCAGTAACACGTTGTTTTGCTTTTGTTCCTACAGGCAAAATGATCACTGCTGCCTACGTGCCCCTCCCAACCTACCACAACCTGTTCCCTGATTCAGTCACAGCCATCCAGCTGTTGAGACCCACACGCCGGTGATCCATACTCGTTCTGCGCAGTCCGAATCTTCGGACTCTCCCCGTCTCTCTGCATAGCCCAGAGATCCAAACAAATTGTCCTGCCCTTTTTTTAGGACAGCTGCTGTCTGTCCCTGGAGATCCATAGCACATTCTAGATCTCAGATGTACACAGTTGCCTGAGGGCGTAGATGAAAGCTGGCTGGACTAGGTTAGCAAAAAAAAAAAAAAAGGCCCTGGGCTGTCGTCCTGGATGTTCTCGGCTGTCTGGGATCTCTTTACGTTTTTAGCTTTTTGTAATCATACTTTCATTTTGTAAAGAACTCTGCAATTAAAATGGCTTTGAAAATAATCTCTCTGGGTTTTTGTAATCTGTATTGTTTAAAAAAGGGTTTGTTTCTCATTTATCTGCTATTTAACTGCATAACCTATTTTTATTTTTTTATATATACTTTTTAAATACACTTCAGTTTACTTCCTGCTTTTTTGAGACATTTTAATTTCTCAATTAGTTAAAACAAAGTTTTAAATATTAAAAAATGTCATTTTTGTATTTTGGTCACTTAATAAGGAACCCTGTTACTTTCAGCACGTGTCACATTTAGCATTTTAAAGTTTTTGATTTGACTCAATATATTACAGGTCTTTAATATCACAGAATGGTCGAACATTTTACTATGGTTTCTGTTCCTTGTGTGTATATGTGAATTGACTTGGTTATCCTATTGGTCTCTTTTAATATATAGGAGCTTGTGGTAGACTTGCAAATGTGATTTAGTTTCAGATTGACTAACAATCATGTAGCCAAAGGGGAAAACATGGGCTTTTCTATGAAATCCAGCAAAGAGTTGTGAGTTCACATGTATAGGTGTATTTTTAACCAATTATTATTGTTCCGGCCAAAATAAATACAGTGGTGGGTGATGCCTTTCACACTTAGATCCGTACTGCAGCCACAGCTGAAGCATCAATATTAAGCTCATATCGCTGGGTTTTCTGTGCATTTTTGTGTATTTTATTCTGTGCATTATGGTTTCCCCTGGGATTTAAAATTGATATGATGGCTGAAATATAGTTGGATAGAAAGTCTAACCAAAACAGACACTCCTTAAAGTGTACCTGAGAGCGACTCTATGAAATGAAGAGAATTTACTATTGGGGAAATTGAGTACACATTTATAGACTCAAATATATTAAAAAAAATCTAGTTTAGGCCAGCAGAGAAGGCCTTGTTGGCTCTATTTCCTATTCAGTAAGGTTTTTCCTATTTTCTTTTTTTTTCCCCCTTATCCTAGATTTAGCCAAATGAAGCACTTGAGTAATCTATGAAAATATAATTTTAAGATGAACCGTTATGATTGTATATAAAATGTATAAAAGATATTAATATTACCATATTCATATTAGAATACATTTAAAACTAAAGCAACACAAGATTCATAAATGATACATTACATTATTCACATTCATCTTATTAATATTCCTGAGAAACAGAATTCACGATGAGTGTTTTTTTTTCTTTTCTTTTCTTTTCAGTTGTGTATTGAACATAGAGTTGAAATGTTGTCCCGTAAGCCGAAACAGGATTTAGGGGTCATCTGGGTGAATTTTTCTTGTCTTCCTCTTCACTATCTATTTTACAGTGATTCAAAATGAAACAAAGTGTAAGCCTTGCCAAATGGAAGTTTAGCGTCTTCTGTCTTGCACTTTCTTTTTATGTCAGCAGCTTTTCAAGCGTTTCTGATAACCTTTAGGCTGCTTATCAAATGGCTATGAAAGGACATTGTCTCTAAGAAGAGTATTTATTTTTGGAGGGAAAAGAATTGGAAAGAAAAATTGGTGTGACAGCAGGCTTATTTTTATGTATTCCTTTTTTTTCCTCAATAAAATTTCCTTTGAATGTCAGAAACAGAACTTCAAAAATAGTGAAAATAGTCTGTGTGTAGTATATTGTATGCATGTAGCAGCAATAAATATATCATTATTTGAGAAGTTTGTAATAGAACATCTATCATATGTAACATTGTAAAGTGGGTTGAATGTTATTTTCATAAATACATTTGCAATATATTGTGAATATTTACATGTTTGCAATGATTTTGGATTGTGCAAAGAAATACACTTTCGTTTTCACTGTCTCCTTTAGGCTGAGTAAAACAGAGCAGCGTGTGTTTTTTCTGTGGGTTTTTTTTTTTTTTTGTGAAATAAGTCATTTACAAGGTAAAATGTTGGAAGTTTCAGATTATCAGGTCCATTCGATTGAAAGATGTTGAACGGAAGCCCATGTTACTGACAGTGGACCTAGAGAAGAAGAAAAAGGAGAAAGTGAGGTATTCAGATCAGAGCCTGCTCTTGAAGAGGACCCTTAGGGTTAGATTATATTCAATATAAATTGCTTTTTACAGCAATTTATGTCTTTGATGTATATATTATAATGTAATAAATATAAAATATAGCTTATCATATCACAGACTAATTGGAAGGTTGAAAGTCCCCCATGGTGGAAAACTCTCTGACCCTTACACTGGAGGTTTTTTTTATTTTAATAAACACTTCAATATTAACCATAGATTATGTCGAGGATCTTCCATTCTCGTCCAAGCACATTAAAAAGCCTACAGTGTAAAGCCCATTGCATTATTATACAACTTCTGATTACAATAAAATTCAAGTAAAAAAATTCACCATGTGTCAAAATCTGTGTCTTGTCTTCGACGTTGGCGAAATCTCTGTTGGGACATAAAAAAAAAAATATATAAAGCCACAGCATTGGATAATATAGAAATAATATAGAAATATATATTAAACATATTTTATACTCCAGGAAGACCTACCTTTTTGTGCATGAGGCAAAAGACAGTGATAACCAGGAAGATTCCTGCAATCACTGCTAACACGATGAAGCCCAGTTTATAGAAACTCAAATCAGACAAGTCCTGCTCGTTCTTCCCCAGCATCACTATTGTGGCCTCTGAATAAAAAGACACAGCACTTTAATTACTCTGTTTTTCAGCCCATGTGGGGCACCCATTTGAATAAGTTCTCAGCTGTCACTATCAGGAGCACATGTGATTTGCTTTGCTTCTGGTCCTGCTTTCCCAGCCGGGTGTCTCAGACCACCATCTAACCAATCACAAGAATCCAATGCCATCGTTATGAAATGAAACATACAGTGTCTAGTGTGTACCTGTGCTTTGTGTGCTAGGTGGCTCAGTAATGACAGCAGTTGTGTAGTTGCTGTATTCTGTTGCACAACTCCAGTCCAAAGATGTGTGTACTTGTGTGATGAGCTGTAGGTAGATATCCAGCACCTCCTTGGCTCTCTGTAAGGCTTGAATAGGCGAATCTTTAAACTGCTTCAGAAACATTACGGGGTCCTCCTGGAGAAAAAGCAATCCTTTAAAAAAAATGTCAGGGTTTGACAGTAAAAACAGAGGTTGTTATCATGCTGCGCCTAAAGTTTATTTGTTTTTAAAATTTTGCGAATGCTATAAGATCCTGTCTTCCTCAAAGCAATGATCTCATCATTCACCAACAACATTTTGCTCTGAATAAGGGCATCTGCCAGATGTCATAATATAAATGTAAGATAAATATCAGGACTGGATTCTGTATCAATTAATAATTGCTTTGGCCAAAGTAGTTTCCTAAAAAGTGTTAAAGCTACAGTGTGATGCCTTGATGATGCAACTATTTCTTAATTTCTTCTATGTATTACTTTTCAGACACTTAAGATGGTGAATGAGGGATATTGAATTGTGTTCAACCAGATCGGACCTGTATAAAAAATATAACGTTTCTCAACCAAATGCCTTTTGACTGAGTGTTCGTTCTTTTGATTTGCAATTATAAATCAAAAAGTGAATTACGACTCCCTTTTTTTGATTCAATATTCTGATTTTCTTCTTTTTTACTGAACACACAGTAAAAAGGACAAAGATTGATTGACAATCTTCTCTATTTGTTTAATCACAGAAAGTGTAGTTATCAGCAGTGTGCTAGTAATCCGAACCTAGAAGTAAAGGTGAATTTTCTACCCCTGTGGGATAGCGGTACCTCAGTGGTTAAGATGTTGTGAGTTCAAATCCTACCACCACTAAGCTGCCACTGCTGGGCCCTTGAGCAAGGACCTTAACCCCTCGACTGCTCAATGAATGTATACGATAATCGTCGCCCTGCATAACGACACCTGCCAAATGACGTAAATGTAAATTTCATTGGAGGTCCATCCGCTTTATATGAATAATATCAATACAAACTAGTGCAGCATACTCAGCGATTACAGACTAGTTTCAGGCAGGCAGGGCGAAGAAAAGTTTTTCTACCAGTGTTCAAAGACCTTGTGGACAGAATGTGGTGCATGTAGTGATCCATATGAACCCAGAGAGAAAGCAGAATTTGTTATTATGTGCCAAAAGGTTGATCAGTTATTTTAGGTTTTGCTTGAGAGGACCACAAAGCCCCAGTAAATAAATGGTAAAAAACTACAAATTCTGAAAACTATAAATGAAGCATATTTTAAATATTTCGAGGAAACGTAAACGGACCTTACATACATTCTTGATTTTAACAGGATGACATTGTGCATGATCAGTTATCAGTTTATTCACATAAACTCACTTTATTAGGGTTTTAAAAATACATAAAACAAAACACACTCGGTTAAAGTAACTTAATTCAAACACATAAAATGTAATGCTTTTTTTGGTATGCAAAAAGATAATGACTATTACAAATTCATCCCATAAACTTAGTAACTTAGTATGTACTAAGTTACCTCACCATTACGTTAATAAACTACTATTTTTTAAGTAAACAAAAAACATTGAGCACTTTAGTGCTTTCACCTGAAAGCTGGATTAGCTAATGAATTTATGGTCTATGATATTTGTTCACACTGTCTATATTGTTGCTTGATGTTTTTAACAAAGATGCACAAATTGGGGACTGTATTGTTTAAACAGTGACTTGATTACAGCTGACATAAAAAAAATTTTGGATTTGTGTAGATAAAGCAACTTACAACTGTGTTAAGAAGTCGAGAACGATGCAAGTGCAGGAAAACATTACTTTGGCATCCATCAGGTTAAACAAAAACATCAGTCTCATCTCTCCACACAAACTACTCATTTCCCCAAGGTGTTGAATACCAACATGTTTTCTTTCCTTGACTTTAAAATTGGCCCTCGAAAAGGTCATTTTCTGCATAACTATGTCAGAATTGTTGACATTTTGGTGCTCATGAGACAATTGTGGTTCGGGGAACAGTAAACATGAGATGAAATTTAGATTACACTGTGTCTCCTTGAGGTCATTTTGTTGTTTCTAGTAAACCCATTTAATTGTGTAGTCTTTGTAGGTGCTGAAAGCGAGCTAAAGTGGTTCAGGGATGGTTCTGTGGACCCTATTTTTCTCAGCCAAACACATTTTGAGTTTTAAATAAATGTTATATTGTGTTATAAGAATATATTGTTACAGCAACTCTTAGATGAATAATGTCTTCTTATAATTTATTAAATAGTTATAGAGTACATTTTGAATAATGTCTTCTCATAATTTATTAAATAGTTATAGAGTACCTTTTTAAACAAATGAAGTGCAGAGCATGGAACTAGCATTTAGTTTACCCTGAAATAGTATTTATTTAACCATTACATAGATTTTGTTTATTCTTGATAATGACAGCTAAAATTTTTCATAAGGGTCTGCAAACTTTTGCACCCATTGTTGTGTATATGCACAGAAATTCACAAACAAACCTCTAGTTCTTCGTTAACAGGTGGCACACAGTGCTGTGAGTAGATGTTGTGGATGAGGGTCTGTAAAGAACGGACTGACAGAGCACTCTCTGAGTCTTGAGAGTATATGAAGTGGACACTCAGCAAGTCCAGAACATGTGGCAAAGCTGCCTTCACGTAACAGACTGAGCTCTGAAAGACAGACAGAAATGCAAGTTGTGGGAACTCTTAGTAAATGGTAATGCAATCCTGGGTAAAAAAAAAAAACAAAAAGGCCCAAAATAGCAAAATATGAAGCTTGTGATGGTATTTTTTAGCTAATTACGGGTCAGGAATTTTGCTTAAAAGTAACTTTGTTTGCATTAGCATATTGATTTCTTTAAGCTTTGTGAGCGAACTTGTGTAACTTGTTGAAAAAGGTGAACCCATTGTGGAAAAAGTTCACACCGAACATTTTAATCATGTTCATGAATGTTATGTTTGTGTTAAAAAAAAAAACGATAGAAGTGAATTTCCCGTTTGATGAATTAGTTTCCTGTTGTGGATAATCACTTGACTGCAGAAAAAGTAAACCAGCAAAAAAAAAAGAAGAAAGAAAAATGTCCTTCAAACTTGTCACATGTACTTTACAGCACAGTGAAATTCTTTGCATATCCCAGTAATGTAAGGGTCAGCCATCTTTCAGCACCCCTGGAGCACTGAGGTTTAAGGGCCTTGCTCATGGGCCCCAAACATGGCAGCTTGGCAATACCAGATCTTGAACCCCCAACCTTCCAATCAGTAACCCATTGCTTTGACTACTGAGCTACCACCTCCCCCTTAATGGTGGCACAGGAGGGTCTCAGGAGCACATTTATTTAATTCTTGCTCATTTCCTGACCAATGGTTTGCTGTTAAGGCAATTAAAGGCTTGACATTTCCCCAGTTTGCACTAGTTAATTAACTAGCAGAAATTAAACTCATTGAATAGAATTAACCCAACACTCCTGAATAGATCTGATCTTGAAAATGGCCTACGCTACCCTCTGCATTGCATGGCAGCAAAACGTACTCGGCGGATAGTGCTACAGTATGTACCCCACAGACCATTTATGCACTCATTATCCCTATGATTGGCTGAGGCCAAAAGTAAAATTGATGTCATTGCCACCAACCAAAGAGTTTGGCCAATTTTCCTTCTGGGCTTCCAGCCATAGATGGATGTTTTTTCCTTCATTAGCTGCCAGATGTCAATAACGAAACAGTGGTTTGCTTTATCTCTACACACAGGAGTATCACAAGAGCACTATTTAATCCCAATACCAGTTTGTATGTGGCTAAAGATTGAAACAATTAAATTTTCACTTCACTTGAACTAGGAACTATTGAACATCTTCAGGAATTTTTTTAATTGTCCATGCTGACTGCACCCCAGGTCTTTTCACCTCACCCACATCAAAACCTGACTTTCCTACTATGTTTGTGGCTGAATGAATCCCCACAAGCACACTCCAAAATTTAGTGGAACATCTATAATAATTCTATATCTGTATAATTATTTTTCCAATACCGAAAACATTTTTAAATGTGAAAAGGCTTACCAGGTGTCTCTTCTCAATGAACATATAGGATATTAAACATCCATTCCGGAACTGGTTACTGATCTGAGGAACAGTATCATTATTAGCTGGCATCTTAGCATTTTCACATTGCTTGATATTACACATAATAAAGACTAAATTTCTTTAAATATGACAGATTTTTAATTATCTTTGATAAAGTACAGAGTGATGTAATTCCACACAAGTGTTACTGAAAATCTGATTAACTTTTCAATGTATGTTCAATGGCATCATGTTTTAAACTGTATTCGGTAGGTTCCTCTAATAAAATCAATCAAAAAAAAGGTACATTTTGTTTTTGTCCCAGTGTATATAGAATTTGACCTACGTAAGTCGAAAGAGTAGGTTTGCATCAGTGCACTGACATGTGCATTAATAAGAATATATTATAATATGTATACAATATGCATAATATCATTGTTGCATACTGTAATGAATACAAATAAAAAATAAAGTCAGCTTACTAGATGATTTATCTGGAGCAGGTGATCTTTGGTTATGGAGTGCCTGCATGGTCCAAGGCTGTCCATCATAGACAGAGGAATATACAGGAGCACGAGAACACACACACTCTTCACCTTCAACAAAAAGGAAAACATGATCACTCATTAAAATCAATAAAAATTTTACCTCACAGTACTACAAGCCTTAGATTCAAGAGAGCGATACCTTATATTGATCTCCTGGTTTACAAAGTGGAAAATGTTACATTTACATTTATTCATGGGGCAGTTATTGTTTTATCCGGATATACTGACAACTCTGCTGAAAAATGCAGCTGGTCAGACTACATACCAGCTTTTAAAACATCTTTGCCTACTGGTAACCACTATGAAATGCTACATCATGAAAATTTTATTTTTAAGTGCATAACAATAGCAAGCCAAAGGTAAAATATTTATTATAAGGAGAGCCGGAAAAATACATTGGATATAAAAAGTCTACACACCCTGTTAAAATTGCAGGTTTTTAAAATGTAAACAACGAAACCTAGACATTTTTTCTTCGATATTTCATGTGCTATAGCAACCAACAGAATTCAAGTGAAAACATTTTATGAAAAAAATAATAGCATTCACAATCCTATTTTATACTTTAATACTTTAGTTTGTATTGTAGCACTTAGCCTTTTGAATAAGTGTTTAGCAACTTGGCACATCTTAATTTGCAAATTGTATTTCACTCCTACTTACAAAAAACTTAATATAAAGTCATTCCACAGGTTTTTACATCTGAGATCGGACCGTTCCAAAATGTTTCTCTTCTCCTTATGAAGCCATTTCTTTGTTGACTTGGATTTGTACTTTGTGCTTTCGGTCATTATCGTGCCAGGTGACTTTTTTTTGGTAATGTTTAATATGTAACAGAGGCCAGAAGGTGATGACTAAAGAAGGAGTTCTTTAGCATGATGCTTCCACCACCATGCTTCAACATGCTTGTGATCAGCTGTCTTGTCTTTATTGTCCATACTCCATCTAGCAATATGGTTTGGCAGTTTTTTTTTTTTAATCAGTCAACCTATCTATCTATCTATCTATCTATCTATCTATCTATCTATCTATCTATCTATCTATCTATCTATCTATCTATCTATCTATCTATCTATCTATCTATCTATCTATCTATCCGTCTACCCGTCTGTCTGTCTGTCTGTCTGTCTGTCTGTCTGTCTGTCTGTCTGTCTGTCTGTCTGTCTGTCTGTCTATCTATCTATCTATCTATCTATCTATCTATCTATCTATCTATCTATCTATCTATCTATCTATCTATCTAATTTTGAAGGAATGTCCTTGAATGTCCCTGAATGTTACTCAGAAACTAAAACCTAAAAAAAAAAAGGTAAAAATGTAACAATTTTAGTTTATGAATGCTCTGACAAATTTCTCATTTACGCTCTACTATCGTGTTTTCTATGGCTCAGACCTGTCAGAAACATCTGATCTTTATTACTCCACTGATGACAGGTGGATGATAATGGGTTTCAATGTGACTAGTTTATTCTGAGCACACACACTGTTAAAAAAGATTACAATTCAATGTTTACCCTTTTTTATATCTGTTGTACCTAACTAGTCTGTAAATATAGTTCACCAAACTGACCAGTTTAGTTTGGATCTGGTAACTTGTCTAATTAGATTTTTTTTTAGCAACACATTGTGTTACAGGACAAAATCTGTCCCTAAAGACATCTAAAAGCTCACAAAGCATTTACCTCAGCTGCCAGGAAACAAGTATAAGATGTAGAAAGAACAGAGCATGTGGTTTGATATCATCAATTATTCACACAATTATTGCACTATTTTTCTAAGACCCAAGGAAAAATATTTTGTTATTATTATACAGAAGACAGAGATTACAATTCCTCTTATTTTATTAAAGTATGACCGGTCACATGTTTAGTAGTTGCAATTAATTTTGTGGAATGAAAGCAAAACTATGTTGCTCCTTTCACTTACATTATACATGATATAAACAAGGGAAAATAGTCATTCAAATAGTCCCTCACCTGCCTCTCCTTTTCTTGCTATTGCAGTTAATGAGATAACAACTGGGTTACATACACTCCATCCTCTTTCCTCTTTACTTACAGCTTTACTTCTGGCCATTCCAAAGTGCTATGTCTTGAAGCTTCTTCCAAAAATGTTAAATGAACATCCTAAATAGAAATGCAACTTTTTCTGAATGAGTTCTTTCTATTGATGTGATAATGTATACATTTATTATAATAAAATACGCATGTTCCCTTTCTTTTTACACCTTCTGATCAATCTAAATCAAGCATTCAGCAGAGCTATTGAATAAACCAGTCTAAAGAAAATTGGTTGAATTTCCCCAGGTTTAAGAGGAATCACTGAGTTACTCACTTCTCATGCCTTGTTTTATTGTGTTCATTCATAGAAGCATGGCACATCTGGTAGAGTACCAGTTTAACTCATCAGCAAATCCAGATCTTTTTCCATTCAGATGCTCTTCATGCATACCTGGGTTTGGTGGAGAATGTGGGCAGAGATGGAAATGGTCATCTGGCTCATGGATCCAGCAGGTGAAAGTTCCATTCTTCACTCAGCTGCATTGGAGCACATTGAAAGCCTGTTGATTCTCAAGTCAAAGAAAAGATAGTTTTTCAGTTTTTGGTGCTCAGAGCAATCGGTTGTTAAAGTTTTGTTCCATATAAGAGGAAGGCAGAGTTACAATCCACAAATGCAAGACCACAAGGTCTGTAACTTCTACATGCCTTGTTCTGGGGGTTTTACCCTCCCACTGTTCTCTCTCTCTCTCGCTCTCTCTCTCTCTCTTTCTCTCTCTCTTTCTCTCTCTCTCGCTCTCTCTCTCTCGCTCTCTCTCTCTCTCTCTCTCTCTCTCTCTCTTCTCTCTCTCTCTCTCTCTCTCTCTCTCTCTCTCTCTCTCTCTCTCTCTGTCTCTCTCTCTCTCTCTTTCTCTCTCTCTCTCTCTCTTTCTCTCTCTCTCTCTCTCTCGCTCTCTCTCTCGCTCTTTCTCTCTCTCTCTCTCTCTCTCTCTCTCTCTCTCTCTCTCTCTCTCTCTCTCTCTTCTCTCTCTCTCTCTCTCTCTCTCTCTCTGTCTTTCTTTCTCTCTTTCTCTAGTGTAGATGTTGTTAAGGAATGCTTATTATTAATTTGTTGATTATATGAACTATCCCAGAAAAGTTATTATTACTAGTAAAAGAATATCAATAATTACATGATAGTAAAATTATCACAGAATTCACTGCACATATTTTAAGCTGCATAAAAACAAACAAATAGAAACATTTCTTTATTTCGTTATCGAAATATCGTTATTTAGCAACAAAACACACTCCTTTGGAACAATGACACTTTTTCAAAAACCTGCTATACAAATAAAACTAAATTAAAAATGTAATTTAAATTGAAAATTGCTTATATAATGAAATCGGGAACGCCATATTCAGGATTCATGGAATGAGTCTCTGGGGCTCGGTGCTTTGTAATGGTCAGAGGTTAAGTTGTACCTTTAATTGTTCTATCAGGAAAGTGCTCCAGAAAGCACTTTTTTGCTGGTGTAATGCCCTGAAGTTGATTATTTTTTGTCGATGTTGTGGAATGTTTGAACGATATCTCAGCTCCTGTTATCAATTACATCACAGCAACTCCAATAATCGTCATATCACTTATTGCATTTATGTTACGGTTTAGATTATATGCAGCATCCAAGATATATGTCTGTGTATGAGTTGAGTTTTAGAGTAAGCACATTGATATAGTTGAATTGCAGTAACTACTGTCAAAGCTGCTGCTTTAGAAATGAATGAACACCTTTACCACTGTATTATAAACAAACAACACAGGAACAAATGATTTTCTGCCATCATGATATTTTTTTTTATTAGATTTTAATTGTTTATTCACACAATTTTGCATCGTCCTGTATTTTTCTTTATGACAATGAGCAGGTTTCCGTGGTTCTTTTCATTTCCAGGAAGATAAAATGCTAAATCTGCCATTCTAATATACTTCTGTCCCTTACATATACAATTATAAATATAACCAGACCTCATTTCTGGTGGCATTTCCTGTAAACGCAGTAGTATTTTTTTTTTCCTTTCAAAGATGCAAGTATCTATTTTGACCTTTTATAATGTTTGTGCCAAAGTACAACCAAGCGGACAATGGAAGGATGTGTTGAAACATCTGCTGATGCATGCAACTGCTCACCAACTGCACATTCCAGTGGATTTTCCCAACCAAACAGAACGACCGCATTCATGATACATATCTGTATTTATGGCTTTGCTGAGTTTCTCTCTGAAACCAAAGGAATAGCAAGGACATACACAGTGCAAAAATTGGCATGTTTTACCAGCTGGGAATGAACTTGACTATTGATGGATTTGGTTTCGGTTTTCATTTGTGATTATGTGAGTACTGCCTGAAAGAGATGTCTTTCCTGTCATTGTTCATGATGAGAAGACCTTTAGCATTTGTTTTTTTGTATTTCATTCCGCAAGAGCAGAACACTATATGGGGAAAGGTATTGGGACACCTGACTTTTCCAGCCATATGTGGGTCTTTCCCAAACTGTTACCACACAGTTGGGGTTACATAATTGGATATGATGTAGTTGTATGTAGCATTAAATCTTTCTTTCACTTGAACTAGATGACCCAAACTTGTTCCAGTGTAACAATGCTTTTGTTCACTAAGAAAGATCCATTAAGTTATACTGTAGTTGACATGGGTTGTAGAAGATCTTGAATGGCCTACTATAGATCTCTGATCTGAAATCTATTTAACATCTTTGGGATGAACTGAAACACTGACTGCACCCCATCCCTCCTCACCCTACATCAGTAACTTTACTAACTGGTTGAATAAGCACAAATCTCCACAACTAAACTCTAAAATCTATTGGAACATTTATAATAACAGGGAGTATATGTGGAATGATATGTTCAAAAAGCACATATAATTTTTATGTTTTGGTGTCCACAAACTTTTGTCCATATACTGTAACTGTAAAGACAAAATAATCAGAATTTCATTCACCTTTTAGACTCAATCACGCTTTGATTTTGTGATGTTTATTTGTATTTTTAACTTTTTTTTTTTTACTAAATATCAAGAAATCCCTTTCAGGACGGGATACGATGCTTGGGAATTTTGTGTATGTGCTTTGCTACTACCTGTGTATTATTTTGCTGTTTTCTCGTATTTTACTTCACAAACAAAATGTATTTACCTCATCTGTTACAAAGCATTAACAATGGAGACTCGTTAAATAAAGAGTTTCACAGAAAGCGCAACAGAGCTGAATCACAAATCCAGTCAGTTCATCTCTTTATTAATACAGATAAATCACATTGAGATATAACAGTCATTTCAATGAACTGATTCACTATATTTAGAGGAATAAAGCAGACATGCAAATGAAATCAAAAGGGATGAAACAATGCTATAATAAATAGGAATAGAATTAAAAAGCAATGCCATAAATCCTGTGCTAGGGTGAGGGATTATAATTGTACTTGGCACCCTTTAAAGTGCAAACTAGCAAAAAGTCATTCATGAGAGAAGATAATTAAGATGTTCAAAAGTATATCGAACGTAGCTGCTAATGAAAGTCTTTATTCAGATGATTGGATGCTTCATAAGTGGCCTAGGTTTTATTTTATAATAGTCTGAAAATATTAGTCTGAGAACCAGAATTAACTGTAAACATTCTACTTATTATGCTGTGGTTGGATCTGATAAACTTAACAAATACACATTAAGTAAAATTAGGGTTTGTGTAAGTAAGTGATTAATTAGGATTGTTCATTTGGAAAAATTCATTTAAACATCTTCTAAATGGTCTTAGATAGAAAATCTGGCAGAAACACACAAATATATAGAGCTGTATGTGCAATTTTAGATGCTGCCAGTCAAAAGGATTTTGGATGCAGCCGCCCAGACGCTGTCTTTGCAGAACATAATGTGGCAGGAACAAGAAAATGCTGACAGGAAAGTGATGAAAAGACTTTATCTAATTTATTAACAGACTTATTACATTTCGAGACTTTCTTTCTCTGAGCGTTGTGACGGAAACACAGAGGAAGAAAGTAATTCTGATGCTTTATTGGCCCTGTTTTAGCCAAAATCTTGTTTATTAAACATTCTCAACTTGGCAGTAGGTTTTAATCTGTATTTAACCTACAGAGTTTACATTTAATCATTCATCAGACAAATCCAAATTTAATTTCAGGTTAAAATCCAATCCTCTAATTAGGTAGCTTATGTGACTCGTCCACCATACATGTCCCTGTGATGATAACATGTTAGACGAAGTGAATTAATATGAGCTTTTGATTTGCATCTTAATTAGAATACAATCTGAGCTATGTTATACAAGTCTTTCTGAAAAATCATATTTGAGAATGATCAGTTTTGTGGTATAAATGTAGTATATGAATAAGAGTAAAAAATACTGATTATAACAGTGTAAGGATGAATATAAGAATGTATAAAGATCATGCTATGGGGCTTGTTTAATTTATGCAGTGTCCAAAAGCATGTCATTTGTTTTTTGTTCTAAAATATTTACATTGAGGCCATCTTACCCAGAAAAAGTGTAAAATATTGATGTGGTATGGAATAGAATGTTGGGTTGTGGTGTGGTTTGGTATGGTGTGATAATATATTGTATGATGTGGTAATAGTATAGTCTGGTATGGCGTGATTTGCTAGGGGCGTGGTATGGTAGGGTGGAGTATAGTATATTCTGGTATTGTGTAATGATGTGGTGTGGTTTGACATGTGGTATAGTATGATGTCATTTGGTAGAGTATGATATGGTGTGGTGTGGTGTGGTGTGATGTAGAGTATGATATGGTGTGGTGTGGTGTGATGTGATGTAGAGTATTGTGTGGTGTGGTGCGATGTAGAGTTTGATATTGTGTGGTGTGGTGTGATGTGATGTAGAGTATTGTGTGGTGTGGTGTGATGTAGAGTATGATATTGTGTGGTGTGGTGTGATGTGATGTAGAGTATTGTGTGGTGTGGTGTGATGTAGAGTATGATATTGTGTGGTGTGGTGTGGTGTGGTGTGATGTGATGTAGAGTATTGTGTGGTGTGGTGTGATGTAGAGTATGATATGGTGTGGTTTGATGTGATTTAGAGTATGATATTGTGTGGTGTGATGTACAGTATGATATGGTGTGGTGTGGTGTGGTGTGATGTGATGTGATGTAGAGTATTGTGTGGTGTGGTGTGATGTAGAGTATGAAATGGTGTGGTGTGGTGTGATGTGATGTAGAGTATGATATGGTGTGGTGTGATGTGATGTAGAGTATGATATGGTGTGGTGTGATGTGATGTAGAGTATGATATGGTGTGGTGTGATGTGATGTAGAGTATGATATGGTGTGGTGTGGTGTGATGTAGAGTATGAAATGGTGTGGTGTGGTGTGATGTGATGTAGAGTATGATATGATGTGGTGTGATGTGATGTAGAGTATGATATGGTGTGGTGTGATGTGATGTAGAGTATGATATGGTGTGGTGTGATGTGATGTAGAGTATGATATTGTGTGGTGTGGTGTGATGTGATGTAGAGTATTGTGTGGTGTGGTGTGATGTAGAGTATGATATTGTGTGGTGTGGTGTGATGTGATGTAGAGTATTGTGTGGTGTGGTGTGATGTAGAGTATGATATGGTGTGGTGTGGTGTGGTGTGGTGTGGTGTGATGTGATGTAGAGTATTGTGTGGTGTGGTGTGATGTAGAGTATGAAATGGTGTGGTGTGGTGTGGTGTGATGTAGAGTATGATATGGTGTGGTGTGATGTGATGTAGAGTATGATATGGTGTGGTGTGATGTAGAGTATACTATAATGTGAAATTGTATTGTGTGTTTTGTAAGAGTATAGAATGGTGTAAGTATAGTTTGGTATTACATGGAGTATGATATAGTGTGGTGTGTTATGTGTAATCTGGTAGAGTATATTAGTGAATGATGTGGTATGATGTGATATTGTAGAGTATCATATAGTGTGGTGTAGTATGTAGTGATAAGGTGTATGGTGTAAGGAGTGTAAGATATGGTGTGATACGGTGTGATCAGGAATAACATTATGACCACCTGCCTAATATTGTGTTGGTCCCCCTTTTACTGCCAAAACAGTCCTGACCCATCAAGCATTAACAGCATTTACTTCTTTAGCAATCAGATCATCATTGAGCCAGCCTTCGATCCCCACGTGTATCAATCAGCCTTGGCTGCCCATGACCCTGTTGCCGGTTCACCATTGTTTCTTTCTTGGACCATTTTTGATAGATACTGACCACTGCAGATTAGTAACATCCTACAAGATCTGCAGTTTTGACAAAAATTTTCTTGCTGCCCAATATATCCCACCCACTAACAAGTGCCATGATGAAGAGATAATCAGTATCATTCACCAGTCATAATGATGTAATGTCATAATGTTATACCTGGACGATGTATGGTGTGATGGTGTGATATAACATGATGTCAGGTAGGGTGTAATGTGATATGTTATGTGTGAAGGTGTAGTATTTTGTGATATGGTATAGGGTGTTGGTGTATTATAGTGTAATATGGTATAGTATAGTACTATCTGTGAGGCCCCTGTAGTGTGTTACACTGCTTGAGCAAAGCCAATGCGATTCTTTTTACGGTCAAACACTGTGTAATATCGGGCAATGAACTTAGCCCCTAGTATCCATACAGGACCAGCAGGAGGTGGAAGGTCCAGGTCTCTAAATGTCACCGTGCAGATGTTCTCCCCAAACTGTGAATGCTGTAGATGAAAAAATAATTGGCAAGGATATGACAAGGGAAGCTCATGGACACCTAAAATGATCAGCAGAACTATTTCACTATTCTGTGCCAGTGAGTAAATGTGGGTAAATAAATGGAATAATGGTGGAGTTAAAAAGCTGAGTACAGCTTCAGGTGAATATGAAGTCATTTGGTATGGTATGGTATGGTATGGAATGATATGGTATGGTATGGTATGGTATGGTATGGTATGGTATGGTATGGTATGGTATGGTATGGTATGGTATGATATGATATGGTATGGTATGGTATGGAATTAAATGTAATGCTACAGTATTGTATATAATGGTATTGCATAACATGCCTGGTGATTTAGCTTCAATTGTAACTTTCCACATAGAAAATATGATGTTCTTGTATACATGATTTAAAGAATGTAGTTGCTGGCAAATTGCTTTGGTATAAGCAGAATACAATGTAATACACTTTAGGATGCGTAACATTATTACCTTGTTGATTATTTTCCACCAATTGTACACTACTTGATATTTCATCACTTACATACATAAGAGTGATAATACAGATAAAAGCAGTGTAATGCTATGGATGAGAATAAGAATGTAAAAAAACATATATATATTATAGTGTTGTTTGATGCTTTTTTTCTATGAAACTATTCACATTGAGACCATCTTACCCAGAGAACATAGTCTTCCTGTGTCAGAGAGTACTCCTGATCGCCAAGATGAAAGGTCACACTGGGTAAGGACATCACAAGATCACAGTTCACTGTATACTAAACAGAGTAAAAGTTACGGACAAGCTTTAGACAAAATTTGTTTTTGTAGAAACATATTTTTATCTGTTATTTTAACTCAAACATTTGTATGTAACAGAACCTAATACTTATATACTCATGAATCTCCTTTACTTGCATTGATACCTATTTAGACCACACATTAAGAGCTGCAATGAATAGAACAAATGCAAATGTAATACTTGTAATCAACTTTAGAGCTATCTATTTAATTAGAATGAAATAAATAGGGCTGCCAACCGATTAAAATATTTTATCACGATTAATCACATAATTAACTCAAGATTAAACACAACTAAATCGCACCTTTTATTCTGTTCTAAATGTACCTTAAATTAATACTTTTTAAGTTTTTTAATACTCTAATCAACGTGGACGTGGACAAATCTGGATGGTTTATGCAAATATATGTTTATTATTAGTGAATCCATACTCAACACAGAGCATGGAGACAAAATATTCCTCTAAATATTTAAAAGTAATTTTGGTGTTTTAAATTAAGTTAAACATCAGGACACCACACAGATATTTTGCTATGTTTCCACACAGGTGGTTTTAATTGCGGGATGTGTACATCATGATTTTGGTGTGTATATATATATATATATATATATATATATATATATATATATATATATATATATATATATATATATATATATATATATATATATATATATATAGCAAAATAATTATCGTATAATTTTGTAGTAGCAAGTCATGTGACATAACTATTGGCAGTTGATGAATGATTAATTACAAGGACATACAAGAGTTTACAGAAATGTATATATATATTCAGAATCAGGTTTTTTTGTTTCTTTTCCTGACCAGCAGTTGACCATCACAGACATATGTAATCCATCTTTTCAAGAAATTCTAGGAAGGTTGGCACATTCTTCTGGGGAAACATAACCACAAAGTGTGGAGAACACAATGCCCCTTAGAGATGTGTGGTTTTTTTATGTTGTTTCTTGATTTCAAGTTGCTTCCAATTAGGGGTTTTACTGTAAATATCAATTGTCGAGCAAAAGCAGTGTTTTTTTTTTGTTAGAAACCAGTGTGTTTATGCATAGATTGCATCTGTCCACATTAATAAATTTCAAACAGTTTACTTCAACACCTCTGTTAACTAACAACCACTGAATTCTTTTCATTGCTTTGTTCTAATCTTGATTTACAGCACAACCACCTAAGGACTGTTTCTTTTTAAGGCCTGAGGGATGAAAACAAACTGACTGTAGACGTCTAGAGCACAACTTACTAACAGGGAATTCTCTTACCAGAAAAAAGATATTCGGACAGCTTTATCTGTTGCTGTGCTATCAACTAAATGAACTACCCATGTAATAAATACTGTAGCTAATTATAAAACAGCTATGACTGTAGATTGTTCAGATAAACAGACAGCACAAACTTCTGCATTGTTTCTGCTCCCAAGTTTGAATTTATTCTGCCCTTGTGCTCTAACTGGCTAACTGTATATCATAGTTTTACCAAGCAAATGTAAAGAGCGAGCTTGGACAGATTTACGTCATGAACAAACTTACTCCTCCCTCTGCCAGCTCCACAGCACCAATCATCTTCATCAGAGCAGAGACAGAAGAGGCAGGGCCAGTGATGTAGGAGGAGCCTGTGTCAATCATAGTATTGCAGCCTTCTGTACAGAACAACGTTGCATCCCCAACAGAGAGGCTGAAAGAAAAACAGGTACATTCTTGTGATGAATTACAAATGCATTGTATGTGTGTAGATGGTCAATACAGTATGTTGTTCAGTTTCATTCATTTGATATTAATTCTTACTGTTTAGACAAGTGGAACATGGTCAGTTCTAATCCCATACAAATGTTTTTTTACTTAATAATGTCAGTCTACTGTAAGTGCAAGTGTGTTAGAAAGTGTAGATGTAATTAAATTAATTTATAAAACACAAAGGTTTTCTGGACACCTGACCATAGGATTTTGTGTGCATTTTGAACATCCTATTTAAAAAATGTTAGCGATTATAATAACCTCAACATTTCTGGAAAGAGATTCCACAAGATTTTGGAGTGCAGTTGTGGAGATTTGTGCTTATAAAACATTTTGTAAAGTCAGGCATTGATGTAGGGAGGCCTTGGTTGCTGTCAGCATTCCAATTCATTCCAAAGGTGTTTAATAAGGATTGGGTCAGATCTTTATAGCAGGCCACTTAAGACCTTCCACTCCAACCCAGGAAAACCTAATCTTCATGGAGCTGGCTTTGTGCACAAGGGCATTGTCATGAAGAAACTGTTTTGGATCTCTGACTTCAAGTGAAGGAAAATGTAATGCTTTTGCAACCAAAGACCTATAAAATTGTATGCCATCAACATTATGGGAACAGTGGAAAAGTCATGTATTCCAAAACCTTTGTAAATAGCATGTATAGTAATATCATAACTTTAATATTCATTTCTTAATTGTATGTATGAATGTAAGTTTATCATATATTTAACTACTTTGCTGTTTAATATTTCAGTACTGTTAATAAAATGTGTCTCAATATCTTATAGTTCTAGAATGAACAAACATACTGTATATTTATAGTTTCAAGGACTCGATATGGTGCTAAGCTGTTTTTGTATTAAAGCAGTTTCTTGCATTCTTTTTTATTACTATTAATTTGCAATTTTTTTTCTAGGATTCTCCTTCAGGCTCATATAATAATAATACTAATAATAATACTAATAATACTAATAATACTAATACTACCACTACTAATACTACTACTACTACTACTAATAATAATAATACATAATCATATAAACTAAAAGTGTAGTCGGTACTTAACCTTTTAAAACATGAGTATCTGTACTTCTACTTGAGTGAAGGATGTGTTAACTTTTGCCATCTCTGAACCTTGGTGAAGTTATGAACTGTTTAATTATATACACTTGAGTGTTAAACTCTTTTTGACATTTCTTGTCATACAATTTACCCTGCTTCATTTTAAACTGAGCTTGTTTCTGTTTTATTCCTTACTTTTACTGATTTTTTTTTTTTTAATCTAAACCAAACTAAGTATAGGTATTTGGATATTTAGCTTTAAGTATATATTATATTTTATTTTATAGATCCATAGAAAATGGTACAGTCAGTACTTAGATCAGGTATAAAACATGTTATAAAACGTTGGTAATAATAATACCAGGACTTACCCTTTCATAATGATCTCCCACTTGCCCTCACCCCTGGTAGTGACATAATGGAAGGATCCTGTGTAGTAATTTGGATCTGTGCCACCCAACACCAATTCTCCTCCTGGGATGTGTTCTGGGTCTCTGATACAAACAGAAATATAATACTGTTAATAATAAAGGCTTACACAATGAGAAGATTAAACTTCCTACATTTAAGAGTAATAGATGTCAATATAGCTTATTCAAGAGTTACAGGACAGGAGCCACAATGCTTGTATTTTGACTAAAGACTAAGATCCAGACTAATATCCAGATCCAGATATGTTCTTATTTTAGCAAAAAGATTTGGGACACCACCCTGCAGTGTACTGCTCACTTGCTGTAATACACAGAGAAAATGTCCTCCTTTAACACGCCCTGAGACATGATGCGATCAAACACTGGTGTGATGCCGTCAATTGCTGCCTCCGGATATCCCATTCCCAGCACTCCATCAAACTTCGCGAAGATGAATGGAATGGCTGGGAGAGCTGTGGCCTCTGCAAACACTTGCACCACTGGGATACCACTCACCTGTGGATGGTCAAACACGGCAGATGATAAGAAAGGAATAAACACCATGGAGTTTAATGTTATTAGACACTGATAAATGAAAGGCTTGTGTGATGTGACCAATGCAATGCTTAGTTATTGTTACAACCTAAAAGGTGATTATTGTCATATAACAACAACGTTTTTATTCCATGTATAGCATAGCCATTTGATTATAAAGAATGGCATTTCATTCCTTATATCTGCATTTACATTTACATTTGCAGCATTTAGCAGACGCCCTTATCCAGAGCGACGTACAAAAGTGCTTTGAGTCTCTAGTAATGAATAAATCTACACTGGTACGCAAGATTACAAACTTAATATAAATATTTATATATAATTACATTTGATGTTGTGCAGTGGCCCTGAAACAAGTTATGCAATGGATACGCTAAACCCTTCCTCCTGAAAACTCTCTGGAATACTTTAATTTATAGATTTATCACTGAAACTGGAGACTCCTTACATAAATATTACATAAACTTACATAAGCTTCTCCCATTAGGGGTCGCCACAGCGGATCATCCACATGTTTGATTTGGCACATGTTTTTATGCTGGATGCCCTTCCTAACGCAACCCTCCCCATTTATCCGGGCTTAGGACTGGCACTAAGACAGGGGTCGGTTCCCTGACCGGGGATCGAACCCGGGTCGCAGCGGTGAGAGCGCCGCTTCCTAACCACTAGACCACCAGGGAACCCTAAAGTTTATAATTTTATTAATTATATTATTTCTATTAAATAAACTTTTTTACTCTTTTGTTTATTATTAAGCATAGAATGTGTAAGTCACACAGTTAAATAAAAATATATTTTCTTAATAATCGAACTTAAATAGGAAAATAAAAAGTTTAATTATGTTAATGTTTAATAATGTCGTCTTTTCATACTTACTACAACTACATCCTCGCTCAAAAATCCACGGACGTTTCCGCAAGCATACTGAATGGAGAATCCGGATCCATTTTGAATATGTGTGTGGGATTTGGATCCATCGTATCGGTTATGAGTAACTGTTGAAAAAAAGAAGTAAAAAGGAAATTTTTTAAGACAGACCCAATTTTGAATGGAGACTACAGTAGGTCAGTGAGTGAGTAAGTGAGTGAATGAGTGAGTGTGTGCGGTAATCACTTACAGCATGCTGTGTATAGTGGAGAACAGCTCTGTGAGGGCACCCAAAGATTTGCAGAGCCAGTATCAAACACAACATTGAAAACCTGTGCTGGGGTACCAATACTAATCTCTCCAAAGTACTGAGTCTGACAGAGAGAGAGAGAGAGAGAGAGAGAGAGAGAGAGAGAGAGAGAGAGAGAGAGAGAGAGAGAGAGAGAGAAAGAGAGAGAGAGAAAATCACCAAATGTTAAAACTTAAAACTTGATCCTTGAACTTGAAACTGAAATTAAAATGGAATTTTTACTAGGATCACTTTCCCAGTTCTCTACAATATAATGCTACCACCTCCATGCTTCACTGTTGGGATGTTTTCTCAGGTTGATGTTGGATTTCTTACTTTCCCATGTTTCCATACACTCCGACAAGTTTCCAATATGGCATGTATTTTTTTGTAAATAATGCCTATTTTTCTCAACACTTTTCCATGTAACCCAGCTTTGTGATGTTCTGGCTAAGGAGTATATCGTTTCACATCTTAGCTATGGCTCTTTCCAGCTCTTTCCAGTACATGAAATGTTTCTGAGTTTTATTTCAAAAACTTTTTCCCAGACTTTTCTTTATGATACAGTGATTTTACTATTACTTTATTTACAATATCTGTGGCCTTTCAGAAACAGGTCTATTTATATCTAAATGGTTTATTGCAAAGAGTTCAACTTTACCAAATGTGACAAATTATACAATGAGACCAATTGGTTTAGGAGGAATAAATCAAGAAATAAAAAATTAGTTCTCAGGCAAAAATTACAATCTATTCTGAGTTTCCTCTCATACTATAAGATATTTTGTTATTCATGTATTATTCTTGTTATTCGTATACTGTTATTAATTTATCAATAAAATCCATTTTAGTTCCAGGTGGTAAAATTGCAAAAAGTTGAAAAGTTCACAGAAATATTATCACTCATGTCTGGGGTTTTTTTTTGTTGTTTTTTGTTTTTTATCCAATCTTAGTTCAAAAATTACAAAAATGACAGTATTTGCTCTCACATCCAGATAGTTGGTTAAAGGTGTTGTGGCCGTGCCATTGTGAAGTGAAGGGCTGGAATCCAACTTTGGCGCAAGTATTGCCAACATTTCCTTTGGTGTGACCCCTGTCTCTTTAAGAGTCTCTCGAATGGAAGGCATTTTCCTTAGAGTGATCCTAACAGTGTTAATACACAAAAAAACACCATTACATTAACTTCCAATTTAACTAATGTCTAACTATATAACCATAATATCTCCTCACCATGTAAGTATGCATTTGTAAACAAATCTGCTTATATGGTGTATTGTTCTGTATCCAAGATGTTGATTTAGAGGCAAAGCAGTAACTTATATGTTTTCGAATCAGGACAGAGAGCTTTGTAGTTTCTAATTTACATCACAAACTTAATTTTTTAACATATTCACTTCAAGAAATAAAAATAAAAAGAGAGATAGATGATGGAATGACTAGGTCTATACTGTAATTTATATAAGATCAGTGAAAACAGGGGGTAATTTGTTCTGCAGATATTTTTCAACATTGAATGTAACTATAAATGAAGATGAAAATATGTATGACATGCAATTTATTAAATAAGTGAAAAATGATTGATGCTTGCAAAATGCTGGGGTATAATAGAAATTGAGCATTCTGTTATTGGAAAGAAAATAATTTTGTTCATTATTTTCCTATAAGAAATACCACATCACATTGTCCCATGATCACACTTCACATTATAATGGCATAAATCATGTTTAATGTGCATCATGCCACCTGCACATAAGATATCTGGCGAATTCAGTGTTAGTGTCCAGAATATCAGGTTTTTGCAAAATATTGCATTGGTGTTCATTGAATGCTCATTAACTGTCATGAAATGTATGATATATCACAAATATATATTACATAATATTACATAATATATATAAAATTAGGTAATGTCTAAAGATAACAGCCTCAAGTTGTACTTTGAACAGAATATTTATACTTTTTTATAAAACATTCTCTGAACAAACATTTTCAATATATTATAATGAAGGCCTTTAAAAATCTTATTTTTCTCTCTTTTTTTTTTAGATCTGCCCAATAACCCTATAAATACATTTCAGCTCTAAATACAATGCCTTTTTTAAAACATTACATTCAACATCATTTACATCT
>NC_139584.1:25060028-25247528 GCF_946808225.1 Silurus aristotelis
GACGATTCTTACAGTTAATCCTCAGGCGTATGGCAGGGATATGAGAGGACAGGCGTGAGTGGCGTGTCCCGGAGTGTCGTGTGAGGAGGAAGAGGATGCTGGAGGAGGACATGGAGGCGACAGGAGGAGCGAGCCTCGAGGCCGAGGTGGAGCGGCTCTCTGCCGAGCTCCAGGAGGCCAATGAGGAGAAGCACCAGGCGGCGCGGTACGGTCTGGCCGTGCTAGAGGAGAGCGCCGCTCTCAAGTCCAAACACAGCCAGCTGGAAGAGGAGCATGAGGCCCTCAAACTGGAGGTGCAGCAGCTCCGTGAGGTCAGTTCACCCCCCCTAAAAGGTCGGGGAATAAAGTGATCTGTGAAATTGGGAAAGAAGCAGACAGATGGTGTTTGTGGCTTGAGGGAGGGGAGTTTGTGCACTGGGTGTGGGGGCTGAAGGGAGCAGGAGGGCTCTTTTAGCAGCCAAGTCTGGCAGAATTGATCCAGATTATTTACAGTAGCTTTAACATGTGCGAATGTCACGTTCACATTCGCATTGTGTTTAATTTGGTCTATCGCTCAGTATTTAGTTTTTATCGTGATGGATGAATTTTTTTGGAATTGATCTAGTGAGGGTTTGTACTGAATTATTAACGCGCTATTTACTATTGCGCAACTGATAATCATGCATAATGCATTAAAAAAAAAAATCTGCTATATATCTGGGGGGCCCAGAATATACATTCATTACTGTTAATCATTGTTAAGGTGATAGGTGCTTAAATGCAGCCTGTGTAGTAGACTGTTGATTAATCCACATCCATCATTAAAACTCTTGTATTTTAGTTGTCAATCACGTTGGAAATCTGTGCAATCAAAAGTGATTTGCTGTTTTAGCGTCTTAAGGTGTAACTCAGTGTTTGTCAGAGTATAAAGTGTCCTAGACAACCTTTCCTGTAATTTGTTTCTGCAGATGGACACAGATCGTGATGTGTCTCTTATTTGTTCCATCTTGTTCTTTATTAAACCACATTACAGGACCGCAGCACACTTGTTTTCTCGCCCGGGTTCCCAGTTGAATGTCTAAATTGTTTAGTCATTCTCCAGGGTTATAGTGATTAACAATGTCTAAATAAACGCACAAGCAGAAGCAGCAGAGTCCGCTGTATATATTATGACATTCCAGCTCGTGTGTTCAGCGATGCTTAAGATGTCAAAGAACAATTTGCTGCATTGAAGTCATGAACTCCCTAAAATTAGCCATGCTGGCATTTGTAGGGTTGGGCAAGTTTCTCCAGCCACCTCCCTGGTAGAAAATGCTGAGAATTGTAAGAGAATGCTGAGAAGTGACTAACATTCTAAACACTATTCATCAGCTGTGAATGTGTAGGAAAAAAAAAACCATGTATTGACATTAAAAGCATTGCATTTTTGGTTGGCACTTTTGGGCTTGTTTGTTCTGGGAAGACGATTACGTTCAGGGTGGTAATAGTGCATATCAGGCACCTTCACACTAAACACTACAGAATTGTTTACTTGCAGCACACCTCGTCAAAGCCTTACGTTTTTTATCTAATATACATACAGTTTTTCTTAGTTATGTGAAAACCTGCAAATTATAGATATGTATTTTTCTTAAGATCTGTCTTTCATCACTATTGCTGCTAAAATGTATGCTGGATATAGTAGTGGCTAAAGTCACATTAGTTTAAATTACACCAGTAAATAACAAAGAGCTTGAAGTCTCGGAACTGGTACAGTGAACTGGGCCTATAAACTCTCTCTGTTCAGTGGGACATGATGGCAAGGCAGCATGACTGTGTTAAATGACTCGGAACATTGAACCATAAAGACGAGGCACCAGATAAGCTCCTGCTTTCCTCTCATTTCTCTGTCCGAGCCATTCATTCCAACGGCGCCACTCTTGAACGGTTCTTACCGCATTTTTTCTCTCACTCGAGGTTTGTCCTACATGTTCAGAAAAGAATGGGGCAGGGTTTTAATGCCTGACCTATTCAGGCCCAATCTAGTCTGGAGCAATTCATCACATAGTGTTGGGTGTAAATGTTTCTGTGCCGAGTTGAACCATGTGATCTTGAGACTGCAGCGGTTTGCTAGTCAACGCGTTGAGAGTGTTAGGTCACATCAGCAAGTCAGAATGCACAGTTGTCATGTATGCTTGTTTTATTTTGTGTTGATTTGTTGATTTGTAAATAAGCGAAGATGTTTATATTGAGTGATTTGTCTAGTTTAACAGTTTAGTGCAGAAATGACCATCTAGTTATGCAGTCAGTTATTCATGCTTATACATGTGCAGGTAGTTACAGTATACTGGCATGATAACATTTGTGTGCTTGTGCAGGCGCTGGCCGACTCTGTGAGCAGCCATAAGCGCGCAAAAGCAGATGGACAGTGTCGGGAGGAGAATCTGCTACAGGAGACGGCCAGTAAGGAGGCTGCCATGGCAACGCGGATGGAGGAGTTGCAGTCGGAGCTAAAGCAGGCCCGAACGACGCTGACCAACAGCACGGCTGAGATTGAAAGGATGAGCGGGCTCACCACTCAGCTAAAGAAGGTACCACATGCACATCTGATGTTACTTCGGGGTTTTTACATTTGTACGACATCATAATCTATTTAATAAATTCAGGTATTCAGCTTTTACTTATTATTATTCTATGAATAGGGAATTGTCGCAGCATTCGCAGTTTAGTCCAAGGTTTTATTTTTTTTTTTTCTTACGTTGAGGTCTGAAGTGCTTGTAAAAGAACCTTTCTGGATATGAAAAGTCATTAGAAGATCGTATATGGCGAGCTTGGGAATGAGATCTGATCATAGGTGCGTCTCTTACAGGTATTGTAATTCAAACCCAGGCTCGGTTTCAGTTTCTACTGGAATTACAGATTAAGGTCACTCGGAGCTGATTGGCCAGTTTTAAGAGAACAGTGCTTCTTTGCACAAATGGTGTTAACTAGTGAGGTGCGTGCGTGTGCGTGCGTGCGTGCGTGCGTGCGTGCATGAGTGTGCTTTTAACAGGACATTGTCCCAAAGCAGCTTTACAGAGATAATGGTTATAAAATGTAAATTAATATTTTTTTCATGCTTTATAAGTTTATCCCTAACGAGCAAACCAGTGGCATCTGTAGCAATTAAAAACTTCCCGTCATGGCACGAGGAAGGAAGCTTAGGGGGAACCCATCTACATTTAAGTGGCACTGAATGTCTTTATAGTTGTATTGTTGTGCTTTAAATGCAGAAAGCCAATATTTAATTACTTAAAAACTTTAAGCAAACTTAATAACAATTGTGTTAATTCCAGTATGGCACATAAATAGTTAACTAATTATTTCTTGTGATTTATTTAATTATCACTAATTAATTTCATTATGCATACACCAATTAGGTGTATTGACATGAGCGGTGAAGTGAATGACTGAATAACTCTTTATCATGGCGTCTGTTAGCAGGTGGGATATATTAGGCAGCAAGTGAACATTTTGTCCTCAAAGTTGACGTGTTCGAAGCAGGAAAAATGGGCAAACATAAAGATTTGAGTGAGTTTGACCAGGGCCAAATTGTTTTGGCTAAACGACTGGGTCAGAGCTTCTCCTGAACTGCAGCTCTTGTGGGATTGTTCCTGGTCTGCAGTGTTCAGTATCTATCAAGTGTTCCAAGGGAGGAACAGTGGTGAAGATAAAAGCATCTAGAAAATATCATTAATTTAATGTTGTATAATAATTAAATGATATATGCATAAGTTAAATATACAAACATGGAAAACTATTTTTTTAACATACAGTAAAGGTGCATTAAATCATGTTGGAAAACAGAATGTTGTAGTAGACAAATACTATAAAAAGAGAAGGAAACGGAGAAATGCAGCAAGTTAACGGGCTTGATTTAAAAAAAAAAAAGAGAAATATGCATGGGTGTACAAAAAAATATAAGCATTCGCTAAAAACCACAACAGTGACTTAAAATGTAATCATGTACTGCTGCTGATTTAGTGTTTATTCGCACCGTTTTAACTGATTCCATCACTATGTCACGAATGGGCTAATTGCGCAACCCGATGCTTGCGAGTCACGCCGGAACAGTTCTAGAGCCACCGTCCCGAATCCATTAGCAAACAAACAGTTTACACAATAGTAATACGTTAAACTATTACCAGTTTCACATGATGAGGATTATACAGTATCTGTTTAACGTGCTGATGTTTCGCCTTTATCCGTGACTTGGGACGCACACTTTTTCCTGCTGCCGGTTGACTCTGTACTCACCGGCATTTCAAAGGGGATATGTTATCTTGCCATCACGCTAAACTGTAACTTGAGCAGGCAGATTAATCGATAACTCCATCCGTTGACGACAAATTTTATTATCGATTTTAGCGATTAGTTGTTGCAGCCCTAATATCTAATATACAGATTGACCACTTTTGGAGTACTTTGTTTTACTGGAACAGAGGGATCTACGCAGGCAACCTGGTTTAAAAGGTAAATAAGAACACCTCTGCTTTGACTTCAGCAATGTGAAAACGTGCAGGTAGAAAAATCTATAAAGTCGTCATACCCTGTCGTCTAATGCCTCATCTTGCTGTTATGACCAAAAACAGAATGATTCTGTTAGAAAGAGTTAGTCGTTAGGGGCAAGTTAACCTTCATTAGAACTTTGGCCCTCTTCGTTATGCTATCCTATAAATTTACTACATAATTTATTTGTATTTATTTATTTTTTTTTCTCTTCAGTAATTCTGTTTGCCTAACGATTGTGTCTTATGAATGTCTTGTATACTGTGTGTGTGTAATATAAAATATATAATTTTATTTATTTTTTGGGGAGCTGTCTTTTTTTTTTTTTTAGATCTGTTTCCTATTCATAAACAGATTTTTTTTTTTGTGTGTGTGTGTATGTCTGTCCTGTTTTTTCTGTAGGAGTGTGATGGTTTGGAGGCTGAGAAGGCTTGTGTCAGGGAGGAGTTGAAGGAATTTAAAGTTCGTGAATTGCAGCAGCTTCAGGACAACACTGAATTGGAGGAAGAGAACATTTCCCTGCAGAAGCAAGTCTCTGTGCTCAAAGAGAACCAGGTGTGTGTGTGTGTGTGTGTGTGTGTGTGTGTGTGTGTGTGTGTGTGTGTGTGTGTGTGTGTGTGTGTGTGTGTGTGTGTGACAGACATAACATCTTTTGATCTGTAGCTGTCACCTAATGGGTGACACTCAAGAGACTTGCAGCGAGGAAGTTGCTGTGTAACGGTGGGCAGTGCCTCAAGTCGTCTCATAATCTTTCCTAGATGAAGTCAGCCTTTGTTGAGGGGGATTGGTGAGAGGTGTCTTGTGACAGATACTGTGTGTCTGTGTGTGTCTGTGTGTGTCTGTGTGTGTGTGTGTGTGTGTGTGTGTGTGTGTGTCATAATCAGAGAAAAACAACTGCTGCATTTGTAAGAGTCGTGTTCTCGCACATTGGTAGGGCTGTATTGGAATGCAAGAAAAAAAAACATTTTTTATCACAATTTTCATGCACAAAATTGTCGCCAATATTGTCAATTTAGACACATCATATTTATGGCATTGTGTGATGATGAATAAACAGGAAATTGAAACATAATTACCCAATATAATCTTCAGTTGTATAATTCAAAGAAATCTTAAATGGATAAATGTCAAATACTTATTATATAGAGATTCTAAATAAATAAATAAACAAACAGGCCACTGACATGTTCAGGCTGCCAAACATCTATCCTGTTTTGTCTTCTGATCTTTTGCTTGTGTAACCTAATCATAGTGCATTTGTCTGCAGTCTGCAAATGTTTTGGGGGAGGTTTAGGACACTTTAATTGGAGTTTGATAAAAACCAATGCTGTGATCACCCTGGATTTTCTGCTTTATGACACTTATCAGACGCCCTCATCTAGAGCAACTTTCAAAAGTGCTTTACAGTTTTCCTTAGTAAATATATTCTAATGCTGGTTCATTAGGATATGACAACATTACTTATAATGTGTGAAATGCTTTATGTAGATTTGCTGGAATACTGAATGCCTTGTGTAAAGTGTGTGTGTATTCACAGCATTGTCAGAATGCATTATTAGAAGGTCTTAGCCAGAGAAGTGTTCAGAGGTTTCCATGGGCAGAGCATCTGAACCTTGACGGTAACTGAGCACTGCTCATCCATAGATGCATAAACAATAAGTTTTATTTGGTTCTCCTGATCTGCCTTCAGGTGGAGTTTGAGGCGCTGAAGGTGGAGCTTTCGCAGAAGGATGAGGAACAGGAGCTCCTTCGTGGACAAATGGAGGAGGCCGGCCGGCTGCGCGAGATTGCTGAGAGGCAGCTCGAGGAAGCCCTTGAGGCCCTAAAGGATGAGCGTGAGCAGAAGAACAGTTTGAAGCGCGAGCTAGCTGCTCGCACGGTCAACCCGTTTGACTCCGTGGTGCACCTGGACCTGCAGCTGGATGACAGCTTGGACGGCGATAGGGCTGCAGATGAGAATGAGCATGGAGATAAAGAGGATGAAGAGCAGGACAGCGGCTACAACCACTCAAAAGGAAGCGAGAGGCAGCGCTGCTCTACACCCAGGGGCAGAGAAGTGTTCCTGCGGCCTCCTGCACCAGGGCTGGTGGCTGACCTGCTAAGTGAACTCCATCTGTCCGACACTCAGAAGCTCAAACAGCAGCTGCTGCAGGTGGGCCACACATTCATATTTCACAAGGAAGGATATTGACTCACTTTCCTTAAGGTCTTTAACTGCCAGTATGTATTTTAGAAGCTTTGTGATGTGGATACACACACGCATTGTTCTTTTATAAAGCTGGATTTTGGACTTAGCTGGCAATGAACCAGCATTGTAAAAGAAATAAACACCCCTCCCCTTACACCCACACACCCACATACACACAATATAGCAAAAAAGTGTTGCTGCTTAGGCAGATCATACACTCTTAATGTGAGCTGTTTATATAAGGCTACCCACTGCCTGTAACCAAATCTCGTTATTTGGTTTGTTTGTTTTTTAAACTCTGGGTTTGAAGGACTGTTTCTTCAACTGTTCAAGCCCATTGCCCTCATGAATTTATGTGTGGCTTAAAATGCACTTCCTGTCTATAAACCACATCCTATACAAGATCTCATACACAGGAGACTCTTAACAGGTCTTGACTGTGTTTTAAAATAGCTTATAATTACCTTTTTTTTAATGGTACTCTTTTAGATAGGTGGATGGATGAGTAAGATAAAATATTAATTAATTAGTGTACACAGTCTTTTTTTGCTTTTCTGTTCGCACAGAGGTAGTTTCCGCTTTATGAATATGCAGGAAATGCCCCAAAACATGTGCTCAGCTACTTCAGTTGGTAAAGATACAGCACCTGTTTTATAAATAAATGTGGTAAAATAGCTGGAATTGAGATTTTTACATTTTTCTTACTCTGTAATAATATTTTTTTTTATATATATATATATATATATATATATATATATATATATATATATATATATATATATATATATATATATATATATATATATATATATATATATATATATATAATACTAAGCCAGCCATTCAGGCAACCAGAGCAAAAGTAACTTAAAGAGTAAAATTTAATTACTTCTATTAAAGAAGTCAACATACGTTTGTCCTGTGTCACTGTGATAAAATTTCTTTACTGCAGGTGGAAAGGGAGAAAGCAGCTTTGGCCAGTTCAGTCCAGGACCTCCAGGAGTCTCTGGCCCAGTCTAAAGTGGCATTAGATGAGCATAAAGTGAAGGTGGAGCAGCTCTCTCAGCGTCTGGAGGTCCTGCAGGGTTGTTCCTCTTCTTCCACCCCTCAGTCTGGGACTAAAACTCAAGAGCAGAATGGAAATAGTGAGCAAGTGAATGATGAAGATCTGGAGCTGGATGCTAAGAGTGCAGGGGTGCTCGAGAAGCGCATGCGTGCGGCCAACGCTGAGCTCATGAAGCTGCGCGACGAGCTGAAGGAGGCCGGCGAACACTGCCGGGCGCTAGAAGAGCGCCACCTGCAGGAGAAGGAACGCTGGAGGGCAGAGGCGCAGGAGCTGGCTGACAAGATCCGCCAGTGCATTGCTTCCAGCCGTCATGACCAGGAGCGCATCGGGCAGTTGGAGCTTGAGATCGGGGCCACACGCCGCGTCGCCACCGACTCCGAATGCAACCTGAGCGCCACGCAGGAGGAGCTGCTGGCCTTCTCTGAAGAGCTTGCCAACCTCTACCACCACGTCTGCATGTGCAACAACCTCACACCGCGGCGCGTCACACTGGACTACTATCGAGATGGAGCACGAGGCGGGAGAAGGCACCACCATGGTTCGTTCCGGAAGCAGAGGAGGTCAGGAGAGGCATTGGGAAAGGGAGCGCATAGTGCAGAGCTGGACATCACAGCAGCGAATGGAGATGCCTCTGCAAACTGTGGAAGCAGCCCCAGCTCTCCAACACTAGACTTCAGGGACCCCACTAATGTGCGCAACCTGGTGGCTGTTATTCGCTGCCAGATTAAACACCTCCAGGTAAGCATGAGAATATGGAATGAAAGAATGTGTACACAACTCAGATTGCATATTTCTGGCCACAATTCCTTCTTCACTGCAGCCTACACAGTCAGAGTCTAACTATTGAATTCTCAGTCTTTCAGGGTTAAAGGGAATGACGGTATCATAGCATACACAATCTCAAACACCTCTCTGGAGTTAGACCAGCTAAGCCCAAATGCTAATACCAAATATGAATGTGTATAAAATAAACCAGCATGATCATCACAGTTATGTAATGGGGAAGCTGTATGCCAGGTCAGTCTTGAAACAGTTGCTACAATAAACATGAATATAAAGGTTCTATCTTTTGATAAAAGCAAAAGCACTTAGCATGATTTAAGTCTGTGTGAGGGGAAAATATTTTTGATAGGATTGAGGTCCTAACCCTAGGTTGAGTGGAAGCAGTAAGTATTTTGTGGAAGGAACAGGAATGTACTGCTTGGCTTCCTTTTTTACTCACAGTGCACAACTCTGAGCTCTCTGTTGTTGAACCCTTTGAGTCTGTGCGCATGTTATAACTCAAAAATGGCCTTATGAAAATATTGATTATTTCATTATTTTATCACATTCATTAACGCAGTTTGCATTCAGTTTACAGTGAGTTTTCATTTTTTAACTCTTGAAGCTCACTTTAATATTTGAGTAGTGCATGTATAGCAGTACAAATTTACTGTCCTCTGAAAATAACTCAACATACAGCCATATAATTCTCAAATCAAGTCTTTGCCATGAGGTGCCATGTTGAACATTCAGTGGTCAGTATGAAAGAATTGTACTCAAAGCATCAAACTTCAACTGCTCTAATACAAGATACAAATTTGTATGGTCCTGTCAAGCAGACAAAAACATGAACATGATGAATAGGACATGTAGCTTTGCATGGTTAGCAACGTACAGCTGTTATCACTTACTCACTTACTCACTTTTGTTGGCAGTTATTTAGATAATAATGGCTGTATGTTGAGTTATTTTTAGAGGACAGTAAATCTGTACTGCTATACAAGCTGCACATTGACTACTCCTAAAATATATCCAATTTTTATTTCTATAGTATTGTCCCTTAAGAAGATATACTAAAATGGGTGCTGTGAGGGGTGTACTCTCTTTTGTGAGACACTGTACATCCAACTTAAATAAAAAAAAAATAATAGATACTTCAAATAAAAAGCATCAGTGATTCGCCTCTAGGGGCCGTTCTATTTGTACTGTATAACGCAACCTGGAAAAACTATCAGTATGGATTTTTGTCGATAGTTTTGTGTGCCAATTAATTGCCACAACTGATTAATTTGTCTACCTCTGTTTGTAATCCTTTTTTGTCTGCTACTGCACTACTATCAGCACAGATAATAAAAAATAAATCTCTTGTTTTTTTTAGGTGGCTGTTGACCTTTGTCGACAGCGTGGTGCCTTACCCTCCTCTGCATTAGGGGGCAGCACTGAATCTGACCGTGAAGCTCTGCTCGAGGAGGTGCTGAAGCTCAAGTCTCTTCTTAGCACCAAGAGAGAGCAGATCGCCACACTCAGGACTGTCCTAAAGGCAAATAAACAGGTAGGAAGGTGATTTTCACTGTCTTTATCTAAACATTGTCGACTGTTCAATGCAACAATATTTTGCCTCAGTGCATTATGGGATTTACCCTAATTAAATTTTTTTTTATGGTTGTCAGAAGTTGCAAATTGTCAAAAGCATGTGGGAGTTCAGTTGAGACTAGAGATTTTTCAACCGCAGAGGCTGCGATTATATTTTGTCACGTGACCCGCAAGAGTAAAGCATTCTGCAGAGGAAGCATCAAGTTGGCACGCTACACTGCACCTTGATCTGTTGTGCGCTGACTTCAGGCTTGACAGAACCTGACCCTGTGGAAAATTTAGTGTCACAGTGGAACAGTACATTGTATGGAATTGTTTTGGCTTTGAAAAAGATGCCTGATGTCATGTTTGAAAAACCCGCCTCGCTAAGGTTGCTTCCTCACGTGGGAACACTACTAACCTGATTCAGCACTTAAACACCACACCACAGTAGTTGCACAGCCTAAAACCGGAACACCAGTGGGATCACTGGCCGACATGTTTGAAGAGCATAACTCCATATAAATGTTTAAAATGGCACACGGAAATTACTGAAGCAGTAACATGAAAGATATGATGCCGCTCCGTACGGTGACCAAGCCTGTGTTTGCGGCTTTGATAAATACACTGGATAAGTGATACAGCGTGCCTCCCGTACATATCGTAGCCAGTTCGCCATACTGGAGCTACACAAGAAAATGCTAACGGGGTCGCAGCGGAATGTTCCAGGCTAAAAAGTGTCTCCTCCACTCCTTTATTTGGGAGAAACAGTCCAGTGATTCTGCACAAAGTTTCTCAGGCCTGGAATACTCTATAATATGATTAAACATATCTAGATGTAGTGTAAAATAGTGTAGAGCTTATAAAAGTAAAAAATCATGCAAAACTAGTTAGTAACTGTGTTTATTGTCCCAGCTTTTCTAACGGCTTTTAGGTCATGGTAGTGTATCTGACACTTCAAACAGAGGTAAAATTTTTGTTGGTGTTTGGACAGTAAACCTGCGATGTGAAACTCTTCATCTCGTGTTGAAGCTCACACTGTTTTCCTTTAAATGCCGTATGCAAATTCTTTCAGGGAAATGTTTGGCACATCAGATCCATGTCATTGAAACTTTATTTTTTTTTATGTTATGTTATGGAAATTGTTTACTAAGCATATGTTCACTTCTCCCTCCACATGGTGGTATTGGAAAGTCATCGCCTTGAGCAAACGCGTTAGTGCACGAGAGCTCGTTCTGCAAGTTTTACCCAGTGTAGTCGTCTTTGTTAGGATGAATTGTCTGACCTTTTCCAGTCACTGATCTTTCCCATTGTGGGCATGATCTAAACTAAAGGAGGACTTTATTGAACTCTTAACAGCCGTATGACGTAATACTGTGCGTCATAATAAAATACTTCATCGTTGATATATATTTGTTCAAACTTCCCAACAAATTTATTCCTGAAGCATAAACCAGGGATGAGATTGTTGTGAAGGCATTACTGTTGTAACACACATTGTTCTACTCTAACACACATTCAGAGATCCTAACATTTGAAAGTACATATTTTCTACATGTTCTCCTTTTAAATCTTGTGAGCTACATTTATTTATTTATTTATTTATTTTTACGTCTACATTCAAATTGCTTTTCTTTCAGACTGCCGAGTTGGCTCTGAGCAACCTTAAGACCAAGTACGAGACCGAGAAGACTGTGGTGTCCGAGACCATGCTAAAACTGCGAAACGAGCTCAAGGCCCTGAAGGAGGACGCTGCTACTTTCTCCTCTCTGCGGGTCATGTTTGCGAGCAGGTACAGTACACGGGCACGCTCTGAGAAGCTTACGGCTTCGGACACTCTGTGACATTCCTGATGACGGGACCAGAGTGGAAAGCTGCAGAGATTAGTCTTTCAGTATTTTGTCTGAAGAACTGCATAATCGGATTATAATCCTAACCTCTCGTCTCCCAGCGAGCTCCGCTCACATGCAGATTAACGTGCACATTTCCTTTCTCCTTGTAGCCAAACAGAATGTCAGGCTGTATTGCATCTTATTGCAGTTACAGAGCTTTTCACATGGTATATGTATAGTGCAAATAAACTCATGTTATACATCTTTAGACATTTCTACGACATCTGGAAGCCTACCGCTTTCTTTTGTTTGTCTAATCTTCCGAGGTTATATTAAATTATGATGACTGGTATGCAATTAAGAGCTATAATCATGTTTGGCTTGCATTATGTGGGATAATGTTTCAGATAAAACACACAGTTGTCTACAGTGAGATTAAGTTAAAACCCATTTTGCTCTCAAAAGCTTGTATTGAATCCTTTTTCTTTCTTCAGCCTGAAATAAGAAACAAGAGAGCACTGTTAGACATTTCTTGTTTCCCATTGGCCCATAAACAATCAATGTTTCAGGGTCCTTTTTCCATTGGGTGACAGATATATAATAGTTGTTAGCAGGAATAGTCTTCATTTGACCTCCTTAGAAATGTGCTGTTTTGTTTGTTTGTTTGTTTTCCCCATTTTTAAAGCTAAATTGTATTACCTCTCTCCCGCTTAGATGTGACCAGTATGTTACGCAGTTAGATGAGATGCAGAGGCAGCTTGCGGCAGCAGAGGACGAAAAGAAGACCCTCAATTCACTCCTGCGCATGGCCATCCAACAGAAGCTAGCTCTGACTCAGCGGCTGGAGGACCTGGAGGCTCCACTGCATGTAAACAGTAACGGAGGAAGCCCACGTCGCTCCCGTGCCAAGCAGCTGGCCACCAAATCAGGAAGAGCGCCTCGGAGCCCCATGAGAAGCAGCCCACGTGCCAGCCCTGTGTTGGTCTCGTCATCAGGCCCTCAGAATGCGAGCGGCCATCTGAGGATGCTGTCGCGCAGCCTTCACGGCAGCCCTGTAAGACCCGTATCGTCTTCTTCCACATCCTCTTTTGTCAATCAGCCTCTGCCGTCCACTTCCACGCAAAGTCTGGCATCTGTGTGTGTCGCGCGTGACACGACGTTCATTCGTAGTCGTGGCTCTAATTTGTCTCGTTCGTTAGACGACTCAAAAGGCGTCTTGGGGCCTTTCGCCACGTTTTCACTCCAGCCTGAGGTTAGCGAGACACAGGCAAAAAGCATTCGCGTCTCAGGGCCGTGCCGTGATAACACCTTTATCAAAGTACGCCGGGCTTCTTTACCAGCTTGCAGATCGACGCCATCTCCTTCGCAATCGGTAGAAATCCTCACCTCTAGTTCTAATGTCAGCATTGACACCAGATCAGAGACAGGAGGCAGAGTGAGCAATATAGATGCAAGAGCCCGTTCTAAATCTATTGCTGAGCGTAGCGTAGTTCCTAAAAAGCAATCCAGAGTCAACAAATCATGCTCTGTGGAGGCAACTAATGTAAAACGCTTTCCTAGTGCATACATGCCATCCACCTCCTCATCCAAATCTCCACCAGCTCAGAGACACTTGAGTGTAGCATCCTCTAGTGGTCAAGCTGCTCAGTGCACTCAATGTAAACCTCAAAAATCTTCTGTCACTAGTAGTAGTAGTAGTAGCGCAAGATCAGGTTCAAGAGTCAAAAGTCGGCCAAACTCGCGCTGTACCAGCGTGGAGGAATCGTTTTCTGTTTCAAGCCAAGAGAACAGAAAGCAACAGGACGCACTGAAAAAGCAGCACACAGGCACAGAGGCGAATCGCAAATCTGTACAATACAAACGAAGTTCAGAGTCAAACAGCCGGTCCAGTAGTCGTCAGCATAAACAAGCTAAATAAAAAAAGAAACATTTTAAGAGGTATTTCTGTAATACATAATTTATGTCATGATATTTGCCTTTGTGCTTGATTTTAATGGATTTTTACATAAAATGTTTACAAGGATAAATAGTGATTAGAAAAAAAGGAAATGGAATGAAAATAGAATGATAACATCCAGCCAGATATATTTTACTGACATTGATCTCAGAAGAAAAAAAGCACATTTTATGGTCGCAGTTTTTATATTGTCATGTGATTATTTTATTATACAAATTGGAGCACTTTACAAATCGTGGCCTCATTTAGAGCCACTGATATAAACCAAAAGACAAAATGAGCACAGCTAATAAAAAATAAATTGGAATTCAAAATTAAACACTTGAATAACGTTTGTTAATGTGTGTATAGGAAAAAACTTTATTTTAAATAGTCAGAGTAATTTAATAATCTGTAATATAATACAGTGCATTCAAAATGTTCCATGCTCAGTGTTTTTTTTTTGTTTTTTTGTTTTTTCTTGAATGCTTTTATATTTCATGGCCATCTGCAAAACCATAGCCGTACACCTTAATGTGAAATTTGGCCTAATCCCTGATTCTCTGGTTGTACATGTTTTGTCCCGGTCATGCGATTGATTTTGTCTCTCGGCCTGTTTTTGCAGCGGTGAATGCTCCATTCTTCCTGTCCTGCTCCAGTGTCTGTGGATCGCGTTCATGCCCAGCTCAGAACTTCCCTTAACCCTCCAGATCCGACCTGACATCCACTTCATCCCACACCAAACCACATCTGGCTCCTTTTGTGCTTACTCTCGTCTCATCTATCTTTCCTTTTCCGTCTTCTTGTTTGTTTGTGTCCTTTACCTCACTTCTCCTGTCTCTCACTGTCTGGCTGACTCGCTGTAATGTTTGAGGAACTGAAAGCTCACCGGATTCCCATCTCATTTCACAATGAGCTTTCTGAGGGACGGCAAGGTATGAAACTTGCTTTCACTCTCATGGACATTGTTACGCACCAAACCCACCCCCGAAAGACCAATATATGTGTGTGTGTGTGTGTGCACATTTTTTTTGTTTGTTTTTGTAAATATATGTGTAATGTATGAAGGAAATTAGAGCCTGCTTCATTGTACATTGGTTCACTACCTAGAATGACTGACAGTATTAGTGTACAGCTTAAGGCATGTTCTGAAGGATTTTCCTTTTTTTTTTTTTTTTCTTTCTGCCTAACGTTTCATTTCCTACTGGGTTTTAATGCACTGCTCCCTAAGCTTTGTTCCTCAGACTTTTGTAGGCTTGAACCATCTTAATTGAAAAACCAGACATTAATAGGAAAAACCTTTAATCTGCAGCACTGTATAGTAGGGGTGTTACAGTTTCATAGTATGAAATGACTCTATTACCATCCACCGCTTTGTGTTTTCTATTTTATTTAATTTTTTTTATCAAATTCAAGTGGTTTTCATCAGTTTATGTGTCTTAGACATGGGCTGCACTGAAAACCTTTTGGCTGTGTAATTTGCTACTGCTGTATCCATGTGTCAGTGCTACCTCTGCTGATTACTGTTGGAGTATTCCAAACTTTATAATACACGACACACAGAAGAACACAGCATTGCTGACCAGAGCTAAGCTAAATAACTCTCTTCACCTTTCCACACATCCTCACTCTTTCAGCTTTTAAAAATGGCCCGATTATACTATATATTCTGACGGCACAAGTGCTTTTATGCATATCTTGTTCTCAAGTATTTTTGGATTTGTGATTTGATTAAGACTTTTATAGAAAAACTTTCATCATGTCCTCGATTGTCCGCACCAGCTCAGTCAATACAGAGAAACCGTGATCGTTTTAGACGATCATACCATGAACTGTACCACCCCTACTCAGCATCATAACGAGATGTCTGGAGGTCTCGCTGCTAACTAGAGCAAGTGTTTATTTAAAAAAATAAATAAAATTTAAAAAAGGAGGAAAAAAAGGACGGTCAGCATTGTCCTGTCAGATCTACTGCCAGTTTTGCGACCTTTCACACAGAGTTAAACCCAAAGCACTGTTACATCAAATACTACTCTCTGCTACAAAAACAAGCAAAACCATGTGTAGTTCTTTATTATTTATCGAAGCAATAAGGCACAAGTGTTGATGCTAATAGGAACACCATCATGGGAGAGAAACCGGATCTGATACAGTGCCTTAATCATATGCAGAGTTCACCTGTTTTTAGGAAATTCAGACTTTGTAGGTACTTGTACATAATGTATTATTTGTTCGAATAGTGTTTTTGTTTGTTTGTTTGTTTTGCTTTACTACTGAGTAGCCACAAATCGTGCTATTTCCCTTGATTTCAGTCCTAAACTGGCAGGAACTGGTAGCATAAACCCATCGCTGTTCTTATCAGAGCAGTGATTCGCTTTCTATATGTATATAAGGTCCCTTGTGTTGTAGTCGATCAGGAAAAAGCTGGTCAGCTGTATTCCAGTGCATGCTCATAAACCATGTTCCTGTATGTAGGACGGCTTTCACAGGCAGTGGTGCGATTTAAAATAATGGAATCGAGGAACAAAAAGTAGTTTGTGATGAAGCTTCCAGCTGAAGCAGAGCTCCAACTTTGTTTCAGCTGCATTGACTTTTTTCTTTTTTCTACAGTAATAATGTGTTTTTTATGACCTCAAACCTGATTCCGATTTTTTTGCCCACACCACTGAACTTGGCTTGCATTATTCCTGTGTGGATAAACATTACCGTGGCTTATATATGTTTGCCTTGTCACAAGTGGTAGTGAAATCTTCATCAATCATACATTTTCCTGTTTAAAAGAAAAAAGACAAGACGTAACTTTGGTTACTTCTCAGTCTAGTGTTTGTGGTCTGAAAATAGTTTTTGACTTCTAAAATTCCCTCAGTCACAGTTTTAACTCCTGTTTTTAATTTCCACTGTGCATCCCGTTTTAACAAAAAAGGTGTAATTTGATTCGCACTGTTATGTGAAATGTGTAGTAAAAAAAATAAAAGTAAATTAAATGTCCTTAATGTGGGGCTTTTTTTTTTTTTTTATGAAAAATGAACAAGAAGAAAAAACCCACGATTGTGTGGTAACATTGTGAGTTCGGGGGTGTGTGGGGGTGGGTGTGGGTGGGTTAGGGTTTATTTTGACACCCTCACTCAAGAAACCTATTACTGTAAAAAAATAATATATATTATAAATATATAAAATAGCTCAAATACCAGGTTCATTATCTGAATCTATACATTATTATTAATAATTTATTATCTTGGGAGAAAGAACAGGGGAGGGAGGAGAGTAATCAGTAGGAGAGCAATAGGAAGGATAAGGGGAGGATGGACGAGTTGGTGCAGGTGTGCAAGGGTGTAGATCACCATAGTCTTTGTTGTCAGTCTGCATCTCCTGATGACAAACAGCAGGGAGGTCAGATGAGGTCTGTGTGCTCGCGTCATGCATAAGAGCACGTCGCACAATGTGAGGAGGTCGAAAGGGAGTTTCTGGAACAGTTGAGGAAGAGAGATGCTCAATAAATTGTGCAAGATTGGAGGCAAGGGAGAGGAGTTGATATTGTTTTCTGAGAATACTTCTAACAGCTGTCCCGGAACGTCTGCGAGATGAAGCTCAAAAAAGAAGAACCAAAAAAGAGAAGATAGAGGTCAATATCAAAAGGATTGGACATGAGACGTGACTGACCACATAACAAGAACATAAGATTTGTGTGTGCACTCGGCATAAGCCTATAAATTGCTCAAGACCATACAACACAGTCGGCTCTAAGACATAAATAAATAAATAATAAAATATATAAATAAAATATATAGACGAACAAGGAGGAGAGAAGAATCAAAGTTAGGGGAATGAAAAAAAGGAGGAGGTAAAAGCAGATAACTCTAAATTCAAGGGAATTTGCTAACACAAAGAAATTAGGGAAAAAAATTATAGAGGTGTCGTGACGTGTGTGTGTGTGTGTGTGTGTGTGTGTGTGTGTGTGTGTGTGTGTGTGTGTGTGTGTGTGTGTGTGTGTGTGTGTGTGTGTGTGTGTGTGTGTGTGTGTGTGTGTGTGTGTGTGTGTGTGTGTGTGTGTGTAAAGAATCATTTACATCATGATCATTTTGATGTGATTGAGTGACCACCTTCTATTGAGCTCAATGGAACGTGTCTGCAATAAAGAACTTTTGCTTTTCCTCATCAGAGACTGAAGATCCCTTATTGGTTTTTAAGGTCTACACTATTTTATTATTATTATTGTGTGTTACATTGGAAATCAATTGCAACAAAGAACTCACCCGTGATATGTCCGCTCAGAGACGGGTTCTGAGTTTCGACATATTCCAATACTTTTGCCAATATCGTGTATGTTTAACATTAAATGCTGAGTTTCCGGGAGTTTTTTTTATATTACAAGTTTCCAACCTAGTCATGTAATTCCACCAGTATTTACATTTAGATCACATATTAGATTGTGATTTGTCAGCAAGTAGATCTGTCCTTTCTCTCTCTGCATATTGTGTATCCTGGTCCAGTCAGGAGTTGATTTGTTCTTTACTCCAACCAGGATGATGTTTCTTGAGGCACACTAGCTTGTATATACACTCAGAAAAAAAAAAAAAACTTTTTCTAATTACTTTCTGGTAAAAAGATCCCTGAGCTTGGTGTGTCTGCTCTCTAATTACACTGGTAGAGCGAGCAGATCTGTGCTTGCCTCGGCTTCCTCTTCCTGTCCATCAGCTTCATTGAGCTGTTATTTCTGCTCACTCTGCTCGTTTATACAGTGTACAGTAGCACAAAAGAAAAATGCTTATATTATAGGTACCTTTCTACATTAATACCACAGGTTGTGTCAAATCTGACAGTCCATCCATGAAAGATCAAATCTTTCTGTTCATTAAAAGAGAGAAGGTTTAAAGAAAACTTGTGTGAAATATTGCACATATTTAGAATAGTATAATAATATTTAATAAAATTCAGCATATGCTATAATAGTGTGAGTAACACATTTATAAAAATACAACACTGTCACCTGAATCTATACATGGTATCTGAAAAACAGTAATCAACAGTTTACGCTCACTGATTCCTCACTGATATATTCTAACATTATATAACTTTTATAATGTATATATTATGTCAGTGCTGTAAATTGATTGTAATATTTAAACATGATTAATTGCATGGTTTTCAAGAGTTAACTCACAATTTATCGCAACTTATTCACACAATTATCTGTTCAAAATGTACCTTGAATCAATACTTTTCAGGTTTTTTATATTCTAATAAAAATGAGCATTGACAACTATGGATGCTTTATGCAAATGTATGTTTATTATTAGTGAAATCATACTCAACATAGAGCATGAAAACAAAATATACTTGTAAATGTTTTTACACGTGTTGTTTTTTTTATTACGTAAATCATCAGGACACCGAATGGAAACTTTGCTGTTTCCATACGGACGGATTTAATTGTCGGATGTGTGCACCATTGCAGGGTTTTTTTGACTGGGGAATAGGAATATAAGTCTCTGATCCATTACCACAGTAAATGGCGCTAATGCTCTACTTAAGAATTCAAGCTGCTAATAAAGATGAAGAAGAAGAAGAAAAAGAATATTAATATCATGGCGAAATTTAATGCTTGATTTGAGACTTGGCACATCAGTCTTAGTTTAGTAATAAATGTTTTTTTTTTGCTGGAGTTCATTTAATTTAAAAAATTTTACATTTTTTAATTGTCAAATATAAATGTGCGCTGCGTTAATCGCGTGTTAATAAAATTAGTCCCATTAAAATTAATTTGCGTTTGCCTGTGTGTGTGTGTGTGTGTGTGTGTGTGTGTGTGTGTGTGTGTGTGTGTGTCTGTTTGTCTGTGTGGTTTTGTGTGTGTGTAATTTTGTCTGTGTGTGTGTGTGTGTGTGTGTGTGTGTGTGTGTGTGTGTCTGTTTGTCTGTGTGGTTTTGTGTGTGTGTGTGGTTATGTGTGTTTGTCTGTGGGTGCGTGTGTGTGTGTGTGTGTGTGTGTGTGTGTGTGTGTGTGTGTGTGTGTGTGTGTGTGTGTGTGTGTGTGTGGCTGTGGCTGTGGCTGTCTGTGTGTGATTCTGTTGTGTGTGTGTGTGTGTGTGTGTGTGTGTGTGTGTGTGTGTGTGGTTGTCCGTGTTTTTGTGTGTGTGTGTGTGTGTGTGTGTGTGTGTGTGTGTGTGTGTGTGTGTGTGTGTATGTGTTTGTCTGTGTTTGTCTGTGTTTCTGTGTGTTTGTGTGAGTGTTTGTCTGTGTGTGTATTTCTGTTTGTGTGTGTGTGTGTGTGTGTGTGTGTGTGTTCTGACAGTCCTAACATTGCCGGGTTATGCAAAGAAATAGAAAGAAATAAATGTTCTGTCCTGAAAAGAATATGACAAGTTAAAAGCAGCTTCACATTTACCTCTGTGTAACTGAAATTATCAGCAGGCTTCTACTGCTCCACATCTCCTTCTTGTGGTAGAAGCAGGAATTTTGTTGTAGCTGAGTGGGGTGAGATAAAACCCTCAGCTTTCTGGCATGTTGGCTGTGTTCATGTGAGAGCTGCTGCTGCTGCTGCTCAGTGAGGACGACTCCCTCATGGAGTGACACGCTTCACGTGAGTCCATATTAACAACACCATTTTTAATAAACAGAGTTAGCAAGCCAAAGTGAAATACCTGCAAGATATTTGATTGTAATAACTTGTAATGTAGACTTGTACAATTGTGTGTAACAAATATCCCTAAAACATGCTTTGGATGATTGTTTTCTCTGTACATTTTTTAAATGATGAATGATTTATAGAAAATTCTCAACAAAACAAAAAAAAGAAAATTGCTTTTTATTATATTTCTAATGTTGCATTTCACAGTCCAGAAGCCATTAAGATATTCTTGTGTTCTGTGGCCGCTATTAAATCCACTGGTCCAGTTTTATGAGCTTAATAATCAGGTCTACTTTGCACGTCGAATCAGAGTTGCACGTATTTACGTGAGTTAACCGATGAATAATTAGTGCTAGATAAATTATACATCTCCCACTTAGGTGAAACTCAATCTCTCCACTATTCTCGCTCTCTCTTTTACATTCATTGGCAACCCCAAAACATTGCTTCACACACACACACACATTCGTACCTGACCCCCTCTGCAGTTACCCAGCATGCAGCAGGAGCTGTGGCTCAGGGCCAAATCCCAGGTGATCGCCTCCCTTAAAGCAGTGAGTGCAATGAGGGCAGCCGCCTCGCACCCGCTCCCTCCACCACCGTACAACAACGAGCTGAAGAACGCTCTGTCCTCCAGTGATGGCAGCTCACTGAAACCAACACACCTCAGGACACGGGTGACCAACGGCACACTTATCAACAGTCATGGCTTTCCACAGGGCTTTAACAGAGGTCAGTGTATGTCATAACTTCTTATGGGAAACGGGTTTTTATCACTACACACATCATTTACGGAGTGGCAACGTCTGTTTTAAAGGGCAGAAGAGAGTTAGGGAAGCAGATTGTGGTTTTTAGAGTTGCATTTGCAGTGAAACATTACCAACATTATCCTTAGCCTTTCTCTTCACACATCCGAAAACACACACACACACACTTTAATGAAACTGTGGGTGCTTTGTGAGTTGTGTTTTAAGGAAGAAGATCAGTTCTGTTTGGGTTTGAAGCAGACAAGAGCAGTGAAAACCTGAAATAAATGAAATAAGCCACATTTACATACTGCATGATAATATTGCAAATCGCACCTTTAAAGATATTTTAAAATGACATATGTGTAATATAAATAAATAATTTTATATATACATTTATAAATGAATTACAATTTATAGATGGATAGATGACCGTCCCTGGTGTTTGTCTCAGACAATGCAGATAAGCAGAACACGGGTGAGAGTTCAAAGGATCTAAACAATCCAGTGAAGGCATCGAGGAGTCACCAAGAGCTGCACAAAGAGCTTCTAATGGCCCACAGGAAGTAAGAGCAGTACACTTCATTTCAGTTTCTAAATTCTGTATGGACAGATAGAGCAGGAGACACTGATGCTGACCCAACCAGGCCCAAGAATCCACTTGTTACCTTTTCATAAATCGCAGAAGCAGTGAATCGAGGTCGGTTAAAAATTGATGACAGTCTCGTTCTTTCTCTCTCCCTCTTTCTCGTCTTTTGTGTCACACAAACTACACCTGGCCACACGGGCTGCAATCGTACACCGTCTCACATGAGCGCTGTGTCAGGCACTGTAATGATAGACATGCGCCTTGCTGGATAGCTCTTCTTTACAGCACGGAGATATCATAGGAAACAGTGGGAAACATTAGACTGGATTGGTTAAAACCTGTGTACAGTTTAGTCTTGGCCTGTAACAGTAAAGACAAGTTACAACGAACTCTCCTTGAATGAATGAATCTGATCAGTCAGAATATACTGATAGACTTTCTGTAAAAAATCAAAGGCTTATATTGTATTACATTTCATTTCTGTTGTAACAACTCATTTCCAAGGACTGTAAAGTAAAATGTGATTATTTATATAAAATAAAGAGGAAAGAATCTCCAGAAATACAGCTCCAACTTTACCATCAACACTTTGGCCACTGGTCTTTATGGCTTTCTTGGTTTCTGAGTAACATAAGCTGCAGTTTATCTTGATTACGGTAGAGGGAGAAAGTGAGACTGATGAGCAAGTGACTGTAGATCCTGAAACATTACTGATGTAACAATTCTGAACATTTAATAAAACTGTAAAAGGTAAAATAAAAATAGCAAACCCACGTGTATTGCAATTGGGTTTGCTTTTTCTATTTTACAATTTAGCGCTTTTGCTAAAATGCAGCTTAAAATAGATCATCTAGACTTTAGATGATCTATTTTAAACTGCATTTTTAGCAACAGCGCCCTCTATGGTCACAACATACGATGATCACAGAATCTGGTGTAACACTGGCGTGAAACCTTTAGTAGTTTTCTTTAGTCATTTTTGTTTCCCCCCTGTAAAGCTTCTAGTATGCCTGGTTGTGTTTTGTCTCTTTTGGGGAGGGCAGGGGTCTGGCAGTGTGCTGTAAACCCGAGCTCCAGATGGTTCTGGAGAGGAGGAAGAAAGAACAAACCCAGAGAGAAGAGTGTGAACAATGCAGAAGCCCACTAGAGCAGGTCCTCCTCCAACGCCAACAGAAGCAGCAGGAGGGGATGGTCAGCACCACTTTAAGTCCTCCTTCTAAATTATGGAATGGAGACTATTTTACATATGTATTCAATGGTTATTATAATATTTGTATAAATTTGAGTTGCATTTCAGCAGTTGTTGGTAAATGAGCCTGGGTTTCTCTGGGATTTCCTCAAGGATTCAATGAGTAGTTATAAAGCTCTTAGGCTATAGTACTAAACATGAATTAGACTGAGGAGAGGTAAAACTAAAACAAAAAAAAAGGCTTTTAACCAAACCTCACAAATTTAAGATTTAAGTGGTTTAAAAACTTTTATAAGAAGGTTAAAAGAACTAGGATCAAGAAGTTTGGAAAAATTGCAGTCTGAGAAAATCTATTTTGTGTTTCATTTGCTTTTTTGCTAAAGAAAATCAAGTTAAAAATAAAATCTAATACTAGTGCTCATTTTATGGTATGTGCTCATCTAACAGAGAGAACAGGAGCAGGAAGAGAAGATACGGCATGAGGTACAGCTCCTGGAGTTTATCAGAGTGAGACAGAATTTAAGAAAAGTGCATTCAGCGCTACACAAGAACACCAGCTCCTGAATATCTGCCACGTCAAAGGCTGACTTTGGAAAGGCAAAGAAACCTGCTGTAGCGCCACAAACCTCTCGGAGGACTGACTGACCGAGTACCACTGCTTTATGACGATCTGGCTTATGAAAGTTTTATGTCCAGTTATATTAATACTTTTTGTAGTTTACACTTTCAGAGGCATGCAATTCTCCTTCAACACTGGTAGACCTTTTCCTATTTTAATCACTATGATGTCAGAAATACTTGCTGATTGTATACTAATGCAGTGTTCACATATACATTTACACCATTTTTATACAAGTGAGCAGTTGAGGCTCAATGACCGCAAATGTCAGCTTGGTGGGCTGGGATTTAAACCCGTGACCTTCTGATCAGGCGTCCAACATCTTCATCACTGAGTTACAATATCCGGCAAATCTAGGGACGCAAAAAGGAAAAGTTGAACTCTATGCAAATGGGGAATATCTTTGTAGAGTGACTAGAGATTAAAGACAGTAGAGAGAATGCGATCTGTATTGCGTCAGTTGGTAAAACGCATATTGGCAACTTCGTAACACAGCGACTAGCAATTTGCAGCAATAAAATCGATGCATGTGTCAGCATGGCATAATGTATTCAAGACAAGGTTACAGATTGTAATTTTCTGCCTACAGATGACAAAAAAATTTAGTTTGGATTTTTTTTAGCCATGCTCCAATTTCATTGTTTAAAATACAGCTCACCAAACATGCCTTCTATCTGTGCAGTTAATAATTAATAATTACTCTGATATAATAACTAAAATGCTGTTTTGTCAGTTTTTTTTTGTTCTAACCCAGTGGTTTTTAAAGTGTGGGACGAGGCCCTCTAGCGGGGAATAAAGATATGACAGTTGGGCGCAATGAAGAGCACACAATATATATATATATTATATATATCTTCGTTAATCTTCATTTATGATTTTCCTTTTTAAAAATTAAGTTCATACACTCAAAGCATTCACAAGCAATTAGGTCATTAATGCAAGAAAATGAAAACAACTTCAGTTAGGGTACAGAACACAATTACACTTTTGTTTTCTATACTTTGGAACTTGATGCTATTTGTTGTTATTGATGTAGAACTTGATATTTCAAATAAATTACACGAAGTATTTCATTACCATTTTTGGGGTGATGGAGGACAAGTGTGGGATTGAAAATCGACCCCCTTCTTAAGCAGTAGAAAAAAAAGTTCACTAACACTAACCTGTAAGTGCTTTAAATATGACATTGTATTTTCACCTGTATTTAAAATTAAGCGGAATAAAAAACAATTTTAAATAAAAAACAATAGTGACATGTTATGATGGTGGTGACGGTGGTGTTGGTGCACGCAGGCGCAGTGCTCTTTTTGAGTAGGGAAAGCGCGACCCCTACTGGTGAAAGTAGTAGGGGCGATGGCCACGTGATCCGGTAGTGTCTTTGTCATGTGATGTGTGCTTTGCTGCCTGCTAGTTTAGCTGTTTGTATTACTGTGCAAAGTTGGAGGAAAATGGAGTGATGTGGGCAGCAGAAAGAGGATTGAACAAGAAATAAGGAGAAACGAGCTCTTGGTGCATTTTCCCAGGACAGGTAGGAGTATAACATGTAAAATTTGGATGAAAGACAGTTACTAATAATATGACTTGTGTACAGGCAGTGACTGTAAGGTGTGTCAGTACCTTATAGGAGCTGAGTGTGTGTGTGTGTGTGTGTGTGTGTGTGTGTGTGTGTGTGTGTGTGTGTGTGTGTGTGTGTGTGTGTGTGTGTGTGTGTGTGTGTGTGTGTGTGTGTGTGTGTGTGTACACACATGTAATGGACTGGAAAGACACCCATCACACCAGTGCACTATTTCTCTTGTGAATCTCAGTGCATTTAGACCTTCATGCTGTTTGCTGAACACTGAGGCAGAACAAACACAGTCGTTGTATCCAGGACTGGAAAACAGGTTAGGATGGGGAATTGGGAGAGTGAATTATAATTGATGCAGTAATATTAGTTTCCTTTCCAATAGTATATCAATATAATACTTCACCATGTGTTGTTATGTACATATTTCCCACGTGAACCAGGAAATCATATGATGTCGCAACAGTTTTAGGAATTCCTGACTCAACATATCTGACCTTCAGGTTCAATAGACAGCTGCTCTTGTCAAATGTAATGTTTTGTTTGTTTGTTTGTTTCAGTAAAAATGTTTTGGCATCAAATTTTTGTTTATTTGTATATAGTAGTTTTTATTGTGAGTACATGCACAATGAGTGGAATTGTGCCTGAGTCTTGGAGTAAAAAAAAACAAAACAGATTTTTTGTAAAATTAAATACAGTAATACACAAATCCTATCAGGAAGTTACAGATGGAAAGTGAACCAATTCAGCGGGTGATATAGCGATGCAAACTCAGCAGAAAAACTTAGTTTTGTAAGATCTTTAAAGAAGAATTTAAGTTGAAGAATTGTCTTTTTACTCTACAGGCCTGATTTGTTTATGGAGTTTGATAGAGATTGAAGGTCATTAAAAAAATATAAGATATCAGTAATGTCAAATTCAGAAATCAGACATAACAACCTTGTATACGAGGTGGTATCAAAACGTTTCGAGACTAGTTTTGTAACACGTCAACAGATGGCAGCACAAGGCTGCACGCACAGTCACAGGAATCACCGACCTTAATAAGTCGTGTGCCAAAATACATCGTCCTGTGCAACTGGTGATTAGGTGCATTACCACGTCTGCTATTCTGACCACGTGTGCACCCTCGAAACTTTCTGATACAGATTTATAGTAAAATCAATTCAATTCATTTTGATTTGTATAGCGTTTTATAACAATAAACATTGTCTCAAAGCAGCTTTACACAGATAATGTGGTGATAAATTAATGTTCTTTATAAGTGTAAGTTTGTCTAAAGTAGTAGAAACAAACGAAGTAAATCTAAATATACTATACAATGTTATACTGATCTTAACTTCTAAAAACACACAGAGAATAATTGTACAGTAAAACACAAACGTTTTTAAATCATGGCCTCCCATATATTGCCTCTGTTAAGATAAACTTTAGTGTGAGTACTGAACGTCTAATTTTTTGTGAGTAAAATGATTTTATGGCACTGTGAACTTGTTTCAGGGACAAAGATGGCGGTATTGCTGAAGCAGTATCGCGAGAGAATACGCACTGAGCTGGACAGAGTTGTGGATTTCTGGCTGAAATACTCCCATGATGAGGAATATGGGTGAAATATTTGTTGTGCTTATTATGTAGAACACAATTCTCGCTGCCTCATATATACATAACTGTAATAAAAATAATAGTTTTACCTACTTACAGTGTAAGGTTCAACATTCACCTGCTTCTAGCATACCAGAGAAGTGATACTTTGTTCTGATTAGGACTTGCTTTTATTTTTAAGATGAATCAACTGTTAGAGAAGTTGCTATTTCAGCTATTTCTCAAGCTGAAAACCTAACATCTAATCTCTGCCACTTTCTTTCTGACACAGTGGGTTTTTTACCTGCATTGGAAAAGATGGAAAGATCTATGATGAGCTCAAGTATGTGTGGTTACAGGGCAGACAGGTAAGATTATTAATATTCTCCTACAGGTTTCCTTTAGGTTCTCTGGTTTACACCCTCTTCCTTAATATGTGCTTATAAGGTGGATGTAAAATGCCACTAGGTATGATAAAGTGTGTGAAAGTGTGTGTGCATGTTGTTGTATGATTGACTGGTGTCCCATCTAGCGGGTAGGATTTCTGGGATAGACTACAGATCCACCATGAACCAGACAATGGAAAGGCTCTTAGTGAAGAGGAATAAATAATTATTTGTTGAATTCAATTGCAGCATTCGATGTTGTCATATAAGTTTATGTTGCTAAAGCTGTCTGTGTAAATGTTATTGCAGGTGTGGATGTACTGCAGGCTGTATCGCACCATGCCGAGGTTTCACCAGCCAGAAATTCTTCAAGCTGCCAAATCAGGTAATATTTCGCTTTATAATTAGTACAGATGTACATAACAACTACCCGAGAGCAAAACTGTCCATTTTGCTTATTTTGTGTAATATGGGGTGGGGGTGGGATGTGTTTCACATCAGCAGTCTAAAGCTCTATGAAATTACTAAGTAACTCAAGAACTTTGAGGATGAATTTGGACAGTAATTAATATTAATAGTCTACAACAATGTCTCAGGTTTTATTGAATCGCCTATCATTGCACAGTTTATCACACATCTACAGAAATACAGTAGGTAAAATATGACTTCAGTAAAAGTGCTCCCTTTAAACATTCACTGGAGTAAAATAACAAAAGAATTTGCCTCTAAATTTACTCAAGTATCCAAGTACTATGGTTTATTATGGCTAGAATGTTTCTATCACTTTTACCACAAGACTTTTGCTTAATCAACTCAGTTTATGTGAAGAGACTCTGATGTAACTCACACCGATATATTAATAGAATGATATTAATGATTTAAGCACTGATTGAGTTATTTTATTCTAATACTACAATATTCAGTTCAATATAAAGCCACCAATATTAATGTTCATTGTAATTTTGCAGCTTCACCTGGTTTAGTTCTTAAATAAAAGGATGTTTTGTGGCTTCATTAAACATTAAGATTCTAACAGAAGGTGTTATGGTTATTCAGGTGGTGCGTTTCTGCAGAATTATGCTCGAGTTCAGGCTTCAGACGGTCCGGGAAAGTGTGCGTTCTGTCTGACGAGGGACGGTCGAGCGGTGAAGGTTCAGAGGACCATCTTCAGCGAGTGTTTCTACGTCATGGCCATGGATGAACTTTCCAGGGTCACGGGAGACGAAGAGATGCAGGTGGATATGAGGATTTAATCTCATGCTTTACATTTTTTTTATGGAAGAAGTCATGTGGAAACGATCAGAGTTTACAGTTAGTTATAAAAGTAAGTCATTTAGTTATAAAACAGCATCTCAGTGATTTTCTAAAGAATTCTGCTCTTGAAGATAACTGACAATTCAATTTATTTCAATTTAATTTTAAGTATATAGCACCTTTAACAATGGGCATTGTCCCAAAGCAGCTGTACATAAATAAATAGATTACTTTCATGATATTTCCTCAAACAAGAAAAAGTATTACTGTCTATTTGTTATCTATAATCTTATCTATCTATAAAACAGTGCAGCGTTTGGAGATATTTTCAAAACCATGGAGTGCACACGCTCCTTAGATCCACCTCTGGGGAATCAATCGGCTTTGGTGTTGCTGCTCTCTTGAGTTTTGCAGCTCCAGGGTGGAGGCTCCCAGCAGCTTTTCCGTCTGTACAGTTGGAGATGTTTGAGTCGTTTGTGTGGGAGTGCAGTCTGCCTGCTCCTATAGTCCAGTTCCTTCCACAGTATGGACTTCACCAGGGTAGACAAGTAGAAAAAAAAACATCTATGAAGTGCCATTTAGGAGGAATATTAAATAAGAGGTTTTTAACTACACGCATTTTAATACATTTATTAGAAATATTAATATTTTATAAATTCACTAGAAATCATTAGCATTGTTTCATTTTGTCCATTTCTTTTTCACTGACATCAAAGGAAATCACTTGAGCAAGACCCTTGATCCTCATGTGCTCGGATTTATAATGAGGTAATATAACATAGATTTGAAATATAAAGAAGATTAGAAATATAAAGTAAGCTGGTAGCTCAGTGATTATTGGACCTTAGATCGGAAGGTCATGAGTTTAAATTCCAGCACCACCAAGCTACCACTGCTGGGTTCTTGAGCAAGCCCCTTAACCCTCGCTCTGGATAAGGGCATCTGCCGAATGCCATAAATATCATTGTATAAAGGTGCCTTACAACTGACAAAAAAAATTATATAATGATTATTGTTCTCTTTTTAGGATTTGAGCAGAAATTCCTTATTTACTTCCCGTATGAAAGGTTAAAAAAAAAACCAGGGTATTTATGAGCCAGCACATTGAAGAACGCTTAATAACTTTACATGTTTCGAAACATGCACAAGAATTAACTGCAAATCTATTGGGATAAACATCATGAATCATGAATCATTTATAATCCTATTACGAACTCTACAACATTTATGTCATTCAATAAAGTAAAAGAATAACAAGGGAAACAAGCATGTTATAATCAGGTATTATAATATTAAAACGAATCAATTATTAATAATTGATCATAATAATTGACATTATTAAGCTTTGCATTCCTGATGGGAACATTTTCTGACATAAACCCATAACTGAGGCAGACGTGTTGTTCAGGCGAGTGATGTGCTGCCTTTTTTTTCTTTTTTTTTTCTTTTTTTACAGTCCGATGCTGAGAGAATGATGGATCAGTTGGTGCACTGGGTCCGGGTCGACTCGTCAGGTCTGGGTCGTCCCCAGCTCCCTGGCGATAGTCCTATTAACAGCATGGCGGTTCCCATGATGCTCCTGTGCCTGGTGGATCAGCTGACAGAGGGTAGGGCAGAGCTTGCAGAGAAATACAGAGATCTGGGTGATTGGTGTGTGTCTCAGATCCTGCAGCATGTACAGGTATGTGAAGAGTGCAGAGCACATAACAGCAAAAGTAACGACACCTTTATAATATCTAGATTCTCTAAATGTTCACATGTAGAGTAGAAAATGACACTTTGTTTTTCTAAGGTGTGACTCAATACAAGAAAGCAATCTCCATGTTGCTGTTTTAATACTCTGCGAATCCCCTTTTTCTGACTGTGTTCTCATTAGAGAGATGGAAAGGTCATTCTTGAAAATGTGTCGCTGGAGGGAAAGGAGCTGCCTGGCTGTCAGGGACGTTTGCAGAACCCAGGTACTTCACATCCAGCTTCTTTTCTGTAATTCCTTTTTCCTTACATCACAGCATTTATAGTAAAAAAAAAAAAAAAAAAAAAAAACAACCTCAACATGTTGCTTATGTGTGATTTACCATAAACAAGAATTTTGATGAACTAAGAAAACAGTGTAAATCTTTACTTAATACTCAGTGCACAAGTATTCAAATAAAACTGATTTTAAAGGTCCAGATAAGTGAAAACATGCCTAAATAGTAACTAGTGTTTTCTTTTTAATGCTTAATCATTAGTGAGCAGATTCTGGCTATAAATAAGATATCCACGTGGCTATAAACTGTTTTCCAGAATAAACCCATACTATATTACTCTATAAATTAATCTGTAATCTGCTTAACTAATGCAGTTTTATAAGTCAGTGACATGTATATAGTACAATTATTAATGCCTAATGCTGCTATTCAAGCTATAGGCAATACAGCCATATGCTTGAAATATCAGCTTTAGACCACAGGCCCTAGTTCGAGCATCTCTGATGTGGTTGGTGTGGTAAATTGTTATGAGGTTGAAAAACTTCCCTTTATCTAAATCATAAACAGGTTGCTTTGAGAGAGCCTCGCTCATTTTCATTTTGCATGTGAAGCTGAACCATAATACACACTCTCTGGTCCAGGTCATGCCTTGGAGGCTGGCTGGTTTCTTCTGCAGTATGCAAATGCACGAGATGATGCAGAGCTGCAGAATGTTGCTGTGCAGAAGTTCATGGAGGTTCCCTTCCTCACTGGCTGGGACAAAGAACATGGAGGACTTTTCTACTTCCTAGACGCTGATGGTCACTGTCCCACCCAGGTTTAAATAATAACAACTCAATGCTCTTCTCCCCGTCCAGCTCTTTTTATAAGACAGAGATGCACCTCTACTTTTTATTACCGATTCCTGCTCATATTTTTACCAATGAGCAACTTTTCATATTAACTTTCTTTTGGCTTCTCCCATTAGGGGGCGCCACAGCGGATCATCCGCATGTTTGATTTGGCAAATGTTTTTTACGCTGGATGCCCTTCCTAACGCAACCCTCCCCATTTATCCGGGCTTGGGACCGGCACTTAGAGTGGCTGGGGTTGGTTCCCTGACCGGGTATTGAACCCGGGCCGCAGCGGTGAGAGCGCCGCATCTTAACCACTAGAACACCAGAGACCTTTTTAGCCAATTGGCTGAAATTGTTTCATACAAATTCATAAATAAAATGATGCATTGCATCTTAGATCATTTTTAAATATTTGTACATGATAATAGAAGTGACTACATACTCATCTGTTTTACACACACACACACACACACACACACACACACACACACACACACAGAGCTGAGAGAGAAACAGTAGAGATGTTGAAATGTTTTAAATACATTATATTTTGAGAGTAACAACACATCTATCTGGAAAATGGCTAATATAGTGTATGTAAATTGGCTGTGTATGTACATTTTTAGCCGGTGTGTGTGTGTGTGTGTGTAACAGATGAGTATGTAGTCACTTCTATAATCATGTACAAATATTAAAAAATGATCTAAGATGCAATGCATCATTTTATTTATGAACTTGTATACAACAATTTCAGCCATAAGAAGAACAAGGATGCATTTTTTTTCCCCAGTTTATGAAAAAAACCCAGACACCCTGATTTACAGTTTTGTTTTAAGAAACCATAAAACAAACGAGAAACATGGTGTAAAATTCTGCTCTGGTCTGAAATACTTACCTGAAGAATGAGCATGTGACCCAAGTTAAACACAAACGCAATTAGATACATTCATTTGAATCCAGTATTAAACCTCCATTAGTAAAAAATTTAATAAAAAAATATATTTACAGAAGACCAGTCTGTCCAAATTGTCAAAATACAACATAGCAGATAAAAACAACACACACATGACTAATGTGTGTCTGTTCTCTGAATTTGTTATGTAGCTGGAGTGGAAAATGAAGCTCTGGTGGCCTCACTGTGAAGCTCTCATCTCTTATCTAATGGCCTACGATCACCTGAGAGACCCTGCAATGCTGGAGAGATTCACGCAAGTTTACGACTACACCTTCACCCATGTGAGCACCATCACCAAAATACTGTTCACTTCAATTCTGTTCAGTTTCATTTGTAAACGAACTAAAATTGTATGTCTTGCAAACAATGCTTTACACAGCATGCAGTAAAAAGATAAAATATGGAGGACAAGAATAGAAGAGTTGCATAAAAAGCATACAAAGAAACAATTTAGAATAAAAACAGAATGATTAAAAAAATAATAAGAATTCCAGAATTAACATACATTAGCAGAATCTACATGCGCAATAAGTTATAAGATATAAATAGTTTCAGCAGATAAATGTTAAGGTCAGAGGTTTATCTCTAATAAGCAAGCCGAGGTGGCAAGGCGATGAGAGGAAAAAACCATGAGAGGATCCAGAGTTCAAAAGAGAACCCGTCCTCACCTCACATCCAGTCCATATTTTATTGCTGATTTTTTTTTACTTTTTAAAATGAGTATTTTTCATGATTTGTGTTGGCTGCCATCACCTGTTCTAACTCATAGGCTCTTTTGAAGGTTCTTGGTTACTGATCAGAACCTCTCGGGTTCCTAGGTGTATCATAGCTGATCCTGTGTTTGACCCCAGCTTTCTAACACACTGTATATGCTGAAAATTTTATTTCACTGTGCTCTAAAGTATACTATATGAACAAAAGTATTGATACAACAGATTTTTCTACCCATATGTGGTTCTTCTACAAACTACCACCACAGTTTTAACTGATCACAAGTGTAGAGGACGTCTTTGAGGACATTTTCCCTGAACTGAAAGATCCAACCCTGTGCACAAAGCTAACTAAATGAAGGTATGGTTTACATGGTTCAGAGTGGAAGATCTTGAGTGGCCTGCTGTAGAGCTCTGATATCAACTCTATTGAACAACTGAATTGGAACAGCACCCCAGGCCTCCTCACCTAATCTACATCAGTACCTGACTTTACTTACACCCTTGTGAATGAGCACAAATCTCCAGAAGCTCTACTCCAAAATCTAGTGGAGCATCTTCCCAGAAGACTGAAGTATATTACAACATCAAATGGGCACTTAATGTGGATTGGGATGTTCAAAAACCCCATTGGAATCGTATGGTCAGGTGCCCACCAACTTTTGTCCATATAGTGTATGGGACATCTCTGAATGTTGTGATTGGTGACTGGTTTTTCCCTCTCAGTTTCCTGATGGAGAACACGGTGAGTGGTTCGGGTATTTGAGTCAACAGGGGAACGTGGTGCTGGATTTTAAAGGAGGGCCATTTAAAGGTGAGTGCTGTGTTCCATAGGTTTTGAAGTTGGTAGTTGAAACCCCCAATTAAACATTTTAGTGTTTATTAAAGTAAGGAAAAATGTTTTTCAGTGTATTTTTAACATCTATGGTATGTTCTCCAGGGTTCTTCCATGTCCCTCGATGTCTCTACATGTGTGAGAAGATGCTGGATCATCTGCTCACAACACTCGAGTCTTAAATGTAACCACAAACTGATGGATGACATTTTTATGCACTTTTTTCTTTCCCCAACGTTTCTATATACAACAGGATATATACATGTTCACACTCCATATTAATCCTGAACCTACCTGATCTGTTTACTGTAAGTACCATATTTTACAGAGCTGTTAATCGTATAAATGCACATATAGAAATGATAAAGGGAGCAGCTTTTTTGTTTGTTTGAAAAGTTAGTCGCAGGGATGCTGAATCTATAAAGCCAGTTTGAGTACACAGTGCAGGATTTAGAAATGTCTTGGTCTCCATGTAGCATGTAAGTTTCCTATACATGGCCATAACCTTAAATAGACGTGTTCTGCACACTACAGCGCTCTATAAAGCAGAGCAAGCGGGTCATGAGCATCTCAGGGCTTCACATGAGCACTATCTGACTTTTTATGAATGGTTTTATTATTTACTCCAAAAATATCACTTCTGTGTTCAAATATATAATCAAATTATTCTCAGCACTTTAATTGGCCAGTATATGCTTTTCTTACCGTGTATTGCCTTAATGATAAACACACTTTTTTTGGAAAATTTCACGCCTATAAATATCTGCTTAAGATGCCAACATACATGAGTGCTAACCGTTTCCTTTTAACGCTCAACCCACTGAGGAGTAGTTCAAGGCTATAAATAAGGCGTGCCGTTGCTAATCACACCAGAGAGACTAAATAAATAGAAACATCTCTGAAGATTTTTTCCATTTGTTAGATGAAAAGTCTGGTATGATCAACTGTATTCAGCTAAAGAACTTACAATTTTTTTTTTTTTAATATTATTATTTTTAAGAGGCCAGGTTTTTCATCATCCATTCATCAGCTGTAATACAGTTTATTTTCCAAGAACGTGCATGTTGGGTCTGCAACCTTGATTATTCATAGGATCTGTAAGTCTACTGGTGTTTGGAAGAGGAAAAGAAAAAAAACTAAACTATATGCTGTCCTACATTGTGTCCTGTTTAAATGTGCATTAAATGTGTCACTTTATACACACACCTTTACATGCCCGTTATTGCAATACCGATGAGTCCTGTTTAACTCAACAATTCTGCTATTTTTAATCAGTCCAGGAATCAGTACTAACAGACATCTATATGTCTGAACTCTGGCCACAAATTTTAAGTCATATTTGAACCATCTACCTAAAGCTTCAGTTTGAATTCTACTACCAGATTTTTTTTTTTTACGTTACCTCAGAACATATCCAAATATTAAAACTTTGATTACTGAAACTAATTTCCTGCTTCAGATTTTTTAGCACTGTTCACATTAGTCTATTCCAAACAGCAAATTATTATTTAGAGAATTGAGAACATACACTTGAATTGTTTATCTAAAATTAAAATTCAAAACTGATCTCAACTTATATAAAGGGAGGAACTTACTGTCACGGATTAAAGAAAACATTTCACTACAAACTTAATGATTGTGGAGTCGGATTTGTTCTTTACAGGCACAATAGAACTGAAGTTTGTTTCGGGTCTTGTAATTTTAAAAAAGATCTAAATTTCATTCACTTGTATGCAGGCAAGAAACCTTTAAATTGTTCGAATTGTGATTTTACAGACTACAGGATTTTTCTCCTACAGCAGCATGCATTCCTTCTGTTCCTTTTACACCACAGCAATTTTGCCAAGACATTAACAACAAAAACAAACATTTATTTATTTATAGTTATGTTTAAACACACCCAATATTTCCTGTTTTCAGGTTCTGCATCATCACTAGCATAAATAAATCCTTATATCCTAAAGAATCCCCCATGTCAGAAAAGGAACTGCTTTTAGCACCCATGTTGTTACAGATATTGAATCTGACCAATCAGAACTGAGAATTCGCTGTGGTATAATTTCCCTTCCGAAAGAGAGAGAGATCACGCATCCACAGCTTCCTAAAACAATTCTAAACTTTTATTCTCTAACAAAAGTGAAAAGAAACAAAGGCAACAATGAAATGAAAGTGTTTATACACAAACAAGTTGCTTGTCTGCAATACCATTAATAATAATAATAATAAACAACAATAATGTATTTATTAGAATTCAGGATGAAAACAAAGGAAACAGTGAGTTACAGTGAGGTGTTTGTACAGTACCTTGGAAAACAAGAGAGAAAGAAAAGGAGAGAGAAAATAAAGCAACAGAATAGTAAAAAATAATAATAATAAAAGGTGGAAAAGAGAAAAGATTTCAAATTAAAGTCAGTAGACAGAATAGGTGTAATGTACAATGACCTATTTTGGGAAAGTAGCACCAAAACTTAAATGCCGTTTTTCTCCCCCAATTATTTTTTTTAACTAGTTCATTCAAAACGGAGAGTCTCGACAGCCTCAACAAAAACACGAGACTCGGTACATAAAAAATACAAGTCATTTTCACGGCATCTGGGCCACGTTCCCATTTCTATGTCCAGCGCTACCGAACCACTGTGTGCATGTGGGGCTAAACTATATCACATTATGTTGGCGTTTTTGGGAGTTGAGCACTGCGTGGTACAGTGTAATTGTACAGACAGATGGACAGCAGGACGCTGGGGCCATTCCTCAGTAATGGCCAGAGTAGAGCAGCAGACAGAAGGTGAGCGGAGTCGCTGTGAACGAAAGAACGTCGTGAACCACAACGATGGAGGAACAAATCGTTGGAGTGAAGGAGGACAGACACGATGCTAATGCCATCCAGGAAAAAAAAAAAAAAAAGGAGGGGGTGCAGCGCTTAACAACAGGAACCAACAAGAGGGAGTGAATGTGTGCAAATGGGGGGAAAGCAGAGTGTGAGCTTATTACGTAGAACCGCCGTGAAAAATTTCCTCTACTGTCTGGATGGGGTGTTCATTTTTTGGCCCAGAGCGATTTGAGAACCGTTCTGTGGGTCACCTTTTTAGCCATTTTCTCCTTCACATGTTCCCAACACATCACAAGATCTAAAGAGGAAAAAAAACCAAACAAAAAAAAACAGATTCTTTCATTTAGAGAGTATTAAATTACCCAAAAAAGAATTTAGCATTTGCATATTAATGAGCCCATAATTTTTTCGGTGCCATTGTATACACCAATCAGGCATTACTTTATGACCACCTGCCTAATATCATTGTGTCTGTCCCCGTTTAGCTGCCAAAACAGTTCTAACCCTTTGAGCATCAATAGCATCAACTTCTTTAGCAATCTGAGCTACAGAAGCCTGTCTGCTGGCCAGCATTTACTCCCCACGTGCATCTATGAGCCTTTACTTCCCATGACCACTGTTCCTTACTTGGAACAGCCCACAAGAGCTGCAGTTTTGGAGATGCTCTGACACAGTTGTCTAGCCATCACAATTTGCCAATCTTTATGCTTGCCCATTTTTCCTGCTTTTAGCACGTCAACTTTGAGGACAAAATGTTCACTTGCTGCCTAATATAATCCCACCCACTAACTGGTGCCATGATGAAGAGCTAAAATCAGTGATATTCACTTCACCGCTCATAATGGTATATTGTCAATGTTCTGTCTGATTGGTGTATACGAGTCGAACATTCTATATGGACATTTTCCTTTGTGTGTGTACAGATATTATTTATAGATTCATGCCTCCTCTTGTTGCTGTACAGGCGTGTGGTTAACAGGTCGTGTCTTTTTTGACTCCGAGGCCTCTGTGGGCTTCGCTCCTCCTTCAGATTTCTGACTTTTCCTCTTCCTTTTGGAGTCCTTCATCCTGCTGCTACGACCTGAGCGCTTCTGTTCCTGCAACTCGATCTGACAGATGAAGGGAAGAAATAACGCAGTTAAACCATGCAAACAAGCAAAGAAATACACTCTAATGCACATGACATGCATTGTAACAATTCATAAATTTTGAATTTATAAAAGCTAATTAACATTCATTAGGTATGTATTTGCAATACTATATATATATATATATATATATATATATATATATATATATATATATATATATATATATATATATATACACATACATACATACATACATACATACATACATACATACATACATACATACATACATACATACATACATACATACATACATACATACATACATACATACATACATACATACATACATACATACATACACACACACACACACACACACACACACACACACACACACACACACGTATATAAATAAAAAGAAAATAATTCATGTAGCCCACGGATCTCACCTGTATAAGCGTGTGTAGAGTCTGCCGAGGAGGCGGAGATGCTGCTTGCAGGAGTCGATAGATGGTGTGCGTCTGATCGAGAGTAACCTCGAGCAGGTCACCTTCAAGTTGCAGCTCTTCTAACTGAGCTCTTGTTGAAGTGGCCAGTTCAATTACTGGCCCTTTAAGATATGGTATTAATGGCAGCAGAGACTCCACCCCTTTGAGAGAACGCAGGGTTAAGAAAGTCTAAGAAGCCCAAGCTGCAATTGTTTCTGGAAATTTAAATATATAAAAAAAAATGACAAAGTACTTACCTGTTATATTTTCAGTGTCTGGCTTCTTAACACCATTTTCACAACCAGACTGTGGAAGGATAACCAAATTTTACTAAAAATGTACCATGTGCACAATATAAAACTAGACTCAGGAACCATTCATGTCTGTTAGTATATGAAATGATGTTTGACCAAACAAGACCTCCTACATTTATCTATTAAAGTTCACAGTTACTGGTATATTTTTCTGAGTAAATGGTTAGTGTTAATCTTTTATATGAAACCAGACTTTTTCACCTGTATTCCATTAGCAGCTGCATCCCTTTTGCGTTTCATCGCGTCACACTCCTCCGTCAGATCGATCACGCTATCTTCCGGCTCCTCGGAGTCCGACAGTACGATCACCTCTTCCGAATTACCTTTCTTTTCCACCTCCGGCTGCTCCTTTGCCGTGCTCTGTGTTTCTTTCAGGTCCTGAAGTCTCTGCAGTGCCCCCTGCAGCTCAGGGGAATCCAGAGCTTGTTTGGCTCGGCCCTGCCAGTTAATCGCTCTCTCTGTGAGACACTGCAGAGCCTCGCCCTCTGGCAGTCTCACAGGCAGCTTCTGCAATGCCACTAACAAAGCCAGAATAGTTTCTAGCCGTGGACGCCGTGTTCTCTGGCACCGCGGGCACAGGAATCGTGTGTCCCAGTCCCACCAACAGAGTGGGTTTACAAGTGGCACGTCAGTAGGTCCCAGTACACAAGGGAAGGGCACACAACCTCCGTGGAACCAGTCTTTGCACAAATGGCAGCGGTGGAGCAGAGCATGTGACTGTTCACCGCAAACACACACAGACTGGCTGACTGTGTGGAAGTGAGTGGAACCACCATTCTGTTGTGAGACTTTTTCTGAGGAAAGAGACGTGTCCATGTCCATTGGTTCATTCCACCTCTGCTCTTGTTTGATATCTGTAGTCTGTGCCTCCTTGGGCGCGTTCTCCAGGCCGGGTTTGGCCAGGTTCAGCTGACGCATTCGCAGCAGAGCCTCTTTTTCATGCTGTTCCCCCTCCTTGAATGCCATTACCTGGACAAATTACAATGTACAGTGAACATATTAAAATCTTTATTGCAAGACATGAGACATAAAGGCAGGCCCATGCGTCAGAAATCTTTTTTTGACAACATACTGAATGCAGAGGTCTATTTGAAGACCATTTGTTTAACATGGGAATTTAATTTCCTTACTTCTACATTTTTCCTTTTCTGGCCACACTAGCAGAGTCTGTTATTCCCTTTGAGTTTTTTACACATATAATTAAATAGTTCATATTAGAGATTGCTGGAACGTTCTGCAAAAATCAACAGTTTTTCCTGTATTTGGTCCGCTGTCATTACAAGAGCGGCCTCTAGAGGCGAATAACTGAACCCGCATGCTGTTTAGACAGAGCACGGAGACTGCTATATAATATTTATTATTGATCATTTATTAATTATATTTATAAATTCATACTTATTTCATTTAGCACATTTTCGTGATTCAGTACTCTTATTTATGTAATAAAGTTTTGCACTATTTTACATGGAGTGTTATGTATGTTTTCTATCCAGGACCTATCGGTTGATTAATTCGTTATCGGCAAGTACGATCCAAACTAGCTATCGGTAACCTCTAGTTAAAATTGTGCATAAGTGCATGCTGTGTGCTCGCAACTTACAATGGCTCCTGGATCTCTAAGGTCCTGTGCAGTGAGCCCCAACACATCCACGTCAGAGTCGGTTTCTGAGCTCAGTGCATCTTCCTCCTTCTTCTTCCTCTTTTCCACACACGGACATAATACCTACACGAGTGTGAGAGAGTGAGCTTCATGCACCTTTGGCTCCTCAAAAACACTAATCCTGATGCTTAAATACATCAGTAAGAAACCGAAAAATCAGTCTCTGCTTTAAGAGTAATAATAAAAATGTCAAACAGAAATCTCACCGTTCTCCCTTTGTTACATCTAAGCAACCTAATGGTGATCAGAGCTAGCTATTCCTTACCTCCAGAAGGCTGTGCTGACTGTTCTTCTTCAGAAAGGTCTTGCTGGCTTTTTCCCTCCAGGAGTGAGCACTGGCAACCTGCAGCTCAAGCTGTCGCAGCTCCTCCATCCGTACAGGAAGGTCACGGCCAATCGCCACTAGACCCTCTAGATCATCCAGACATGGGTAGTGCTCTCCATTCTGCTGCGAGACACAGGGCATACAAAGGAGAGGTAGAGAAACAGAAATTAACTGGGCAAGACTTTAAAGACTGTATTTTAAGGAATTGATTAAAGGTGGCTTAAATCGTTGCCCTAAAAACTTTGCTGTTGAGTCCTTTTGTCTATTACTTTTCATTTTCTATCAGGAAGACCCATTAGATGGAGCTCTATTGGAGATCAATTACATCAACAGGATCAATTATATCCACTCGTGTTATCTCCAAAAGCTCTTATGCCAGGCAACATTAATCTGTAGTCTAGACTGCTAATAAATGTGAAACGCCAATTGAAAAGTCATTTTAAACCATCAAGTGTCTAAATAAAAAAAAAAACACATCAGGTTGATCAATAATTGATATTACATCCTTGAATAAAACCACTCTTGCCTGGATTTCCTCTAGGTCCGTGACCCAGGCATGGGCTCGACTTAGGCAGGCGTGGAGAGCCAAGATGTTGGGCAACTGCACAGGGATTAGCTGGGCCTCATTCACTATGGCCTCCAATGTGGAGAGAGGGTGCTTCTGCCTGCTCGGATAAAGAGAAAACGACAGCAAACCAAACTGAGTGGCAAGAAAGCTTAATTATAAAACGGATTTGCATGGATGTGTGTGTTAAACTGCTTTACCGATCTTCAAGACAGATCTGGGCCTTCTCTTCCCAACGCTCTGCGATGGTCAGCAGCTCCTGCAGCTCTGCCATGGCGGTCTCAACGCTGACGCCCTGCAGCACATTGCAGCCGGCCTCCATCAGATTTCTTAGAACAGCCAGAGTCACCTCTCCACCCCCAGGCCCGATTGTCCTGCGCACCTGCTCCAGCCAGCGTCTCTGTTCCTGCAGGCCGGACAGGAGTCCACAGGCAGGGGCTAGAGCCGGAAGCGCAGAGCCCTCCTCTAACAAAGCCTGCAGATCCTCTTCTGATGGAGTGGAGGACTGTTTCCACTCACCGCCACTGCTGCTCACTACAGCCTGGGCACGTGACTCAAACTCCTCCACCTTCTGTAGCACAACCTGAGAGAGTCAAGTGTAGAGGGGTGTATGTTGGGTTATCTTACGTTCACTTATTCTGATCAGAAGTTGAAGTTTTGCTATGAAAACTTATGCAGTTTTCTTGAATTTACAGAACAGCATATTAAGGACAAACCTTAAGTTTAACACTTGAAACTGAGCAAATACACAGGTTTACTGTTTAAGTAAAAACTCACACACCTGCACCTCCCCAAGCTGCTCAACTGCACAAGGATGGTTTTGCATGGTGTCCACCATTTGCCGGAGCTCCTGAAGACTCATCTTACTGCTCTGCGTGCCATTCAGAAGCTCTGTGCTCCTGCTCTGGCACTTAAGCAGGTCAGCCATTACAACAGTGAGCCGTTGGAGCAGCTCGTTGTCAGGAAATTTACGTTCTGCCGCCTCCTCTTTCAGTGCCTCCAGATTTTTAAAGTCTTAAAGAGTAGAAAAAACAAAAACAGGGAATTTAAAAGCCGTTAAAAACTATGTTGTAGATAAACTGTATGCACAACCTATGAAAGCTGTATTTGTCTGACAGGGTCTACCCTCTTACCCATTCGTACCATCTATACAGCATGTAATGTAGCAACACAGTAAGTCAAAAGATGACTGCTATAATAGATTTCTTACTGTGAAAAAAAAATACACTAATCAGGCATAACATTATGACCACCTGCCTAATATTGTGTTGGTCCCCCCTGTTGAGCAATTACAGCATTAACTTCTTCAGCAATCTGAGCTACAGGAGCTTGTCTATTGGATCAAACCACACGGACCAGACTTCGCTCCCCACGTGCATAAATGAGCCATGACTCTGTCGCCGGTTCACTACTGTTCCTTCCTTGGACCACTTTTGATATATATACTGACCACTGCAGGACAGGAACATCCGACAAGAGCTGCAGTTTTGGAGATGTTCTGACCCATTCCTCTAGCCGTCACAATTTGTCAAACTCGCTCAAATCCTTATGCTTGCCCATTTTTCCTGCTTTTTACGTCAACATTAAGGGCAAAATTACTTGCTACCTAATTAATCCCACTCACTAACAGGTGCCATGATGAAGAGATAATCAGTGTCATTCACTTCAGTGGTCATAATGTTACGCCTGGTCGGTGTAAAGCCTTGTGTGTAATGTGAAAAAGGTTAGTGGATTTGAACGTGCAATAATATTGTCTATCCAAATTCGGAAAAATACTTTAGCTAGCAATTTTAATGATCTGTATTAGTAATAAATTCCCCATCTCACCTATTTTGTTGCCCTCCTCCTGTTCAAGGGCTTCTTTCACTCGGTTAGCCCAAGAGTCAAAGGACTCGGCTCGAACCTTCAACCGGTACAACATGGCCAACAGTTCGTCCAGAGTGTAGCGATACCTGGCAAAGGGGAGATGGTGAAGTTTTAGGTCTACCATGTGAACATACATCTATATCAAGATAATATTCTAATCTTAACACGCAGTCAGTATGTACCTGAGGTAGAGTTTGTCTATGGGACAGGAGCAGAGGTCTTGCGTGTGGTAGAGACAGACGAGGCGATCAGGGCAGTTGGTGCAAGCCAGAGCAGACAGGAAGCAGGTGGTCTTACACTTATCACACTGCCTCTCATCATCGGGCAACAACTCAAACGCCTCTCGCTCGGCCTCTGTTATACCCTGTGTGTGCACATCTCAGCGTTATTCTCTCTGTAAAATAAGCTTGGTCTATGTTTTAGAATATTAAATAATTGCCTACATATTGTTTTCGGACTCACCTTCTCCAGCAGGGCCTTGCGGAGTTTCCTCTCTTCTTGGACAATAATGAACATTTCTCTGTGTGTGGCTGCAGCCAGGTTCAGGTCCAGCTTCTCCGGGCAGGCGGCCATTTTGCAAGTGAGCTCCTCATGAGAGAAAACACAGTAGCGTCTGAGGTGCCTGTAATGCTCAATACATGACCGCCCTAGGGGCAGCTGTTGGAAAGAGGGGGGAGGAAAAAAAAAAAAAAAAACCCACAATGAGACAGGAGGAATATCACTTGATATACTTTTCTACACATTCATAGTACATATGCATTTTACAGAAAACCTGTGCATTTAACAACCCACCCGAAACTACTCATATGAGATCACATTACGGAGACAATAAAACATTTTAATAAAACAAAATCCCGCAAAAGAAAAAAACAATTCTCTCACACACACACACACACACGGGGGATAATTTTTTATTTTTTTTTAGATGTCTCTGTAATTAATATAATATGATATTATAATATATAGATATTTTTCTTCTTACCCAATCTGCAGTGCAGAAGTTCACGGCTTCAGCAAAATTATATCCCTGATTGAAGCCACTGTGATAGGCTCGAGGGAAAGTGATGACGAACTCTCCAGCGCACTGATTCGTACGCACAACCTGTCAATCAAAGATAGCCCAATTACAAATGCATGTTCTACAAATCGTCCATCTGCACCAGGAGCACCATTTAGTGCCAATTTAATCACAACAATAAACAATGACCGCAACACGTTTTGCCAAGTGCTACATTTACAGCGCAAGCGTTTCAGACATTTCAGTGTGAATTAGTACGTTTTGAGTAACGATTAAATATGAAAGTATAAATGCGGATAATTTTTACACAAAAACGCTGTTATTAAATGTTTCAAGATTAGCCTTTGTTTTAAATAAACTATACAAACTCAGACCTGGAAATCACTTAAATCTAATTCAAAAATTCCTTTTCCAAAATGTATAGGAACCGTGGAAATCTATGAAAATATAGAGCCGTGTGTGTGTGTGTTACCCACCGGCACTCCATGGGCCATGAGTATATTAGGGTTCATGATTGTGACAAGTTGATGAAGCAGATCTGGTTGGAACTCGAAAAGTTCAGGAGTAAGCTTCTTCATTACTTCCTCCAGATGTTCTGCTGCTACTGAAGGAACACCATACCATGTCTTGGGCTCCCCCCTGAACCAGAAATGTATTTATTGCAGACATTTTCCAGCAATTTCCTCAGTACATCCTCTTATTTATTTTATTAGCAACTGATGTACTATATATTTAACTAGCTGAAAGTACCCGTGCTTCGCTACGGAAGGCAGAACGCTAAGCAATATGGCAATAAGCAGTAAGCACTGAGCAGGACTGGATGATCAGAGATCAGAACGTAACGTCAACAAATAACGTACTACCCCTTTGTAGTACCGATACAGGGCAAACTACTTTAAAAATAATTTTTATCGTGCATCTAACATGTAATAAGAAACAATGTAGTAAGTTTCATGAGGATCCGTAATGTTATTTCGAAGAGTTTACAATGCGTGAGAAATCGCGTTTTTCGCGAGTTAGCCGCGATCCAGGGCGAATTTTTCAAAACCCTTTCTTAGTGAGCACCTAAGACCCAGGAGGAAGGTATGTTCCAAATTTCATTGCAATCCGTTCAGTGGTTTTTGAGATTTCGTGATGAGTGAGTGAGTCAGTCAGTGGTATTTGAGCTTTATATATATAGATTCCTGAACATGCAATCTTTTAATGCTGGGTGAGCAAACAAAAACGTCAAATGTTCTCAGAAAGCAGTGGCAGATGCGTGTGTATCAGGCAGGAAAAAACAACGTTGCACATTTCATTTACGTTTTGTAATACAAGTTATAGATTAAATAACAAAAGCATCTATATTGTGTCTTGTTATTACCAGTGTAAGTAGTTGATTGAGTAGCTCCAGTGGTCCTCGATGTGCCAGCAGAAGGCAGAGAACACCATGCCCACGTACAGCCACGGAACCTTCATACCCGAGATGTCGGCATTTATATGGCACAATACTGACTGCTCCAACACTGGCATCACGTTCAGGTTCCAGCCGCTACGTGCATAGGCCTGAGAGAGTACCAAAGGCTTACTTTACTATAGTGTTTAAAGTAAAAACAGACTCATGAACAAGCATAATTTGAATTTAAATCAAATAGGGACTAAAAGAGTAAGAGAGAGGGGAACAGACAGGAGGAACAAGAGAAAAGTTAAGGTAAGGACAAATAAATAAGTTACGCCAAACAGAGAAGAAAAAAGCAAGGTCAAATTATTAAAAAGAAAAAAAAAAAAAAACAACGCAAACCTCTTCTTCTTCGGTTAAATGTCTCTTGCCGTTGTTGACAGGGAAACCGCTCCCAAACTCTTTGGAGTGAATGTCAGCACCGTACTCGACAGTCACATCCTCTTCAATACTACTGACTAATCGCCAAAACTCCTTCTCAACCAGCTCTGTTGGGACCATCTAACAACATCCAAACATGCACGGTTTATTACGGAGCTTAACAGTGACCTCTGACGGTCTCGAAAAACGTTTTCCGATTTCAGACGTCACGTTTTATTCCTACATCTGATTTGTGAAGACATTAGAGAATTTGCATGAATAACCAAATAAAGTAGGAGATGCAAATAATCAGTCACGCAAAAGCACTTACGTGCACAGGCATGTTAAAGTAATCAGCTTTGAACGTGTCCGCCATCTCGCCGAAACTCTGTAACGTGTATTCTCGTGTCGCCTGCTCGAAACCAAAAGCTTCGGCGGGTTTCTTACATTCCTACAAACACACAGTAAACAATAAAGTGATGTAAGCAGAGATATTAGCTGATTTTTTTGGTGTTTAAAACCAAACTTGTCACTTTAAAATCAGCACATGAACAGTGACAATCACCCTGGAAGACATTCATTTTTTTTTTTACATTCTATTTCCATGTTGGATAGTGTGTATGTAACATAAAATTAGATTTCATTTAAACGCTAAAACATGACAAACAATTCGCCACACATCCCCCCTAAAAGCATCTTTTCAGATCCCGCCTTACCTCTGCTACACATTTGGGGCAGCGCCAATTGCCCTTGGGAGGGTCTGTAAGGGGAGGCAGAAGGCAAAAAGTGTGGTAATTATCATCGCAACCATCACATAGCAGCAGCTTCTCGTCCTCGTCCCCACGGCCACACATACGGCACACAAACGAGTCCACCTGGGGGTGGGAAAAAAGGTCAGATTTAAAGAAAGGCAGTGAACTTTAATTCATATTGGTGGAAGAGCTGCACAACCTAAACACAAAAACATCCATGATTACACAAGCAACCTCCCTGAAGCTTAAACTCATCTAGTATAAAATGAGCTGCCCACCTAGCAAAACTGGAATTCAGATAATTTTTTGGTAAATATGCGTGACGTGTGCGTGAAACGACCCGATTTCATAATTTTATTATAAAAGAATGAGTTGACATGTTAAAATTTACTGCCAAGATTCACCACACCTGCTACAAAATCGAAAGAACCAGAGCAACCGGTCTAAATTGCCTACTGCAAATGTTTTGTTGTGTATGCTATAAAACAATGTTTCAAATCAAATCGGAAAACGCGTCTTTTTCCTTTATGTTTCGGTTTTCTGTAAACACACAGCATTTTTTTCTGCCCAATTAAAAACAGAGTGGGGACAGTTTTAAATGCCCTTTGAGAAAACAGATATTCGCATGTATTGGATAAAAGGTTAAAAGAAACGAAGCAGGCCAAGTTGTCTTTTAGTCTTTTTCCACATGCACAGTGTAGGGATGCAAGTGTTTTCAGAAGTGGATGAAAACGTTGGACGTAGCCAAAATCTATCTATGGCATTTAGCTGGACTCAACTTTAAAATACAATCTCAGATAAGTACAGTGCAAGGCATTAGAAAATGTTCAGGTATCCAAAAAGGATAAACTGTAAACATCTATAAAATCTTTAAAAACAGATGTTTTTTGTTTGTTATACAGGGTTATTAAAAAAGAATGAACTGAATTCATTACGCAATATTTTATTTAGGAAAAGTAATACAAAACTCCAGCCAAGTCACAAGTATTATACTTACTGATTGATAAGTATTATTATAATGACCGATTATAAATAAACTGACTCATTCCATTACTATAAATGAGAACTGAAGCAATGAATCATATCGGTTCTTTTTTTTTTTTTTTTATAATCCTGTATACTAGCTTGTGCAGGTACAATGGCAAAAAAGAATCCCATAAAATATGCATTAAAACACCAAATCCAGTGAATGCTGATGGATTTCATGGATGGTTCGAGATGAACTACAGATGAGCTACACATACTATTCAAATATCGCAATCTGAAACTAAATAATGCTACTTCTACAAGGATCTCCTGTGCTGGGTGAACGTAAAATATAAATAAATAAATAAATAAATAAATAAATAAATAAATAAATAAATAAATAAATAAATAAAAAGTGCACCATGCGCTCAGACAGACTCCACAGTCACGCCACAGAGCAGCATAAAGACTAAAGACATCCTCACTTCCCGTTACAAACAGGAACATGTACACTTACAAACTGTGAGCTGCTGTGGTTGCGTCTCAGCCGCATGGTCATCTTGGTGCAGGGTTCGTCTTTAATAGGATCTTTCGCTGCCACGGTTCGACTCTCGTCCTCTTCCTTTTTCTTCACTTCATCTTTTACGATGAGGTTTGGGGTGGTGGGGGGATGTCCGGCTCCGACTTGGTAATTAACGTCTCGCCGGGTTCTTCTTTGATGCCGCTGTTTTCCTTAACGATTACAGTCTGAGGAAGTTCATCTGAAAAAAAGAAAGCAGAAGTTGTGTATGCTGCACTGTATAGTGGCGTTCTGGTGTGAAGATGCTAATCGTGTAAAGAGAAACTCATCGCCATGATGGTCGATTTGTATCGCTTTTTGCGTTTTACAGATTACAGAACCTGGAAAAGAATTTGTCTGAAGGAAGTGTTGGATCTTTCTAGCTGGAAAGTCGAATCAACACCGAAACCTCAACGGAGAAATTACTAAACTAGGTGAAGGGGCAGCACTTCCAAAAATTGAAAGGTTGTTGTGCATTTTTAAGTAATAACTTGGATCACTAGTGCACCTCAAATTTACCTTTCTTTCTAGCCTTGTCTCGAGCCACCAGGCCCAGTCCCATCATTTTGGGTCCAGCTCCATAGATCTGCAGCTTCTTCAGCTCCGGGTTCTTCTCTATGTCCTCCTCGGTGGGTTCCGGCTAAAGGGCAAGACATTGCAATGTTAAATTAGCAGCCAAAACTCTCAAATTGAGATGAATTTGGGTCAGCCTAATTTCCGTTATTAGGTACGGCTATCCTGAAGATAAATGTTACAAGGCCCTGTCTCTTCTATCCATGCCACTGATATTTGTTTGCCTATCTACATGTACTGTTATTCTGTCATCAATGAAGAAGCAAAAACTAACGGTACACTGACTGCAATACATGGAAAGTTTGCAGTCATACAACCAGAGAGGGTGAACACAGGAAAAGCAGCAGCCAAGCTAAGAGTTAACGCGTTAGAAACTAGCAGAAATCCCACAGGTGAGCAGTAAGCGATCGAAAAACTGGGGAAACCAAGAGAAACGGCACCATCCAAGAGGAAAACACAAACAAGCTAGCGATGTTATACACATGGCAAGACAAGCACTGTTTTTTTTTTGTTGCTACTTTTAATGACACTGCCTCCCAGCTTATTCACAACAGATTAGAGGCGCGCACACACACACACACACACAGACACACACTTGGGTGAGGCAGGACAGCTTGTGCAAAAACTGCACAAGAAGTGCACTTCAGCAGGAGCGAGACACGAGAAAGGAAGGTGTTAATGAGTAAGTGAAAAGGAAGAGAAAAGAAGGCAGACAGAGGAGGAGAACGAGAGCGAAGTGCCAGCGAGAGGCAGTACCGAGGAGCTGTGTTGAGAGCCAGTGGTAAGAGGGTGGAGAGTCGGATCCTCTGGACCCTGCATGGGGAGACAACAACCATAACAAAACAGACTCCAGAGACAAAAAGGGAGCAACAGAAAAAAAAAAAAGAAACTAAAACATCAATGAATTGACAGTACAGAGCAGGAAGAGAAAGAAACAAGGACAGGGTGTGTGCATGTGGGAATTTTCACAGCCACTTTGTACGCCTAGCATTTTTGTTTAAAACGTGTGCTTATGCGATGTTTGTACACTCTGTATATCACTTAGACACCATATTCTAATTCCTACTTATTTAATCAAACTTCGGCTTAAACAAAAGTTGACTGCAACATATGCATATTAATCAAGTAAATGAGGAATGAGGAAATTGCTAAATAAAAGCGTGTCATTAATACACTATGTGGACAAAAGTATTGTGACACCTGACCTTTCCTGCCATAAGTGGTTCTTCTCCAAACTGTTAAAATTTTGCATTCACTTAAAACCCAAACCTGTTCCAGCATGGCAATGCCCCTGTGCACAAAGCGAGCTCCATGAAGTGATGCTTTACATGGTTTGGAGAGGAAGATCTTGAGTGGCCTGATAGCGCTCTGACTTGACTTCTGAATTGGAACAGTGACTGCACCCCAGGCCTCCTCACCTCACCTACATCAGTACCTGACTTTACTAACACCATTGTGGCTGAGCAAATCTCCACAAGCGCACTCCATAAGTCAGTGGAACCGAAGAGCAGATTGAATAAAGGTGCAAATTTGGACCAAATATGGAATGCGATGCTCAAAAAGCACATACCGTACTTATGACAAGGTGTCCACAAACTTTTGGCAATATAGTGTATGCGCAGAAGATGAAAATATCTACGTTGAACATATCCAATATAGGATAAGACATTCACAGCATTGCAAAATAGAAATGTTTTACACATGAGAGAAGACGGGCCAAGGAAACACAAAAACGTATAAAAGGATGTGTGGAGGCATGTGATGGGGCAAAAAAATAACAATAAAAAAAAAAGCATGAACACAGGAAAGCAACAGAAGCAGCAAGATTTGGAGTGCAAAGTGTGCTGGAGCACTAACGCTGATTAGCCAGAAAAGTGTAAATACCAAGAAATAAGTTGTGCAATTTAGAAGCATCTAAACTTTAACGTTTTATTTTCTTCACATTAAATCGGTCCCTAACAGCGAACAACACGAAGACGTGAATCCAGATGAAATGTGATGTTAAGAATCTCGTGAAAGAAAAAAACCCAAAAACAAACAGTTCACATTATGCCAAGTCGTCACAACTTTAAAACTGAAAATGAGCGAAACGAGTGCACATATGCGCAAGCTTTTAGAAGGATTAAACATAACTATAAACTATAAAGGGGCTCATCCAAACACTGCACTTGCAGTCGAATGTGGTTGTGTAATTAGCATGAAAATGCAGTTTTACAGGTTTTCATCAGAGTACTGGAGAAAACAAGCAAACGCTTCAGAACACACAACGTCAGATTTCTGTTGCATCTGCAAAAACACGATGTGCCCAAGGTAAAATCTTTAGTCATGTTAATGTTGACACAATGGTGATCAAGAAGCTCTCCAGAACACGGTGCACAATTCCTTACTGTTATTTCACCTGGTGCATTTCTTCCTCTTGTCGTTTTGTTATTTTTAATTCAATTCTGTTCATTTTGATTTGTATAGTGTTTCTAACAATTGACATCATCTCAAAGCAGCTTTATAGAGCAACTGGCCTTCCCTGAGCCCTAAATGCATTTTTTTCTCAAGCTAAGTATCGCTAAACTTGCACTTCCCCATAGCTGCAAAATAAAATCTGTTTTACATCTGTGGGACATTTCAAATGAGATTCGATTCAATAAAAAAGCCGATTGGCTGTTGCATGTTGGGCTCATTTGTGGTCGTAATACAGCGACTTATGTTTGGACTGGAAAAAATAAGAACTGTAACACCACGGGAACCAAAATAAAAACAGGAGCTTTAAAGGTAGAGTTACATGCACATCAGAAAATTAAGACCTGTTTGAAATTATTTATTTAAAAGCCTAAAATGTACATTTAAAATTGTATGTTTTTGACTTAAGACCCCAAAGAAACCCTGTGTTTTGACATCAGACAGCTAAGGAAAAGGATCTTAAAAAGCTTTAACCCAGAGAGCAGGACAGAACCTAGATATTCAGTCTAAATGAAAAAAATATATATATATGACTAAAGAAGGCGTATCTATACAACCCACCAGACGTACTGCTCACCTCAGGCTGTAGACGGTTGGCTCGTCGGCCATAACTGCTGGTCTTGGAGGGTTGGACTGACTGGCGAAGAGGAATGGAGTGGGGCTTGTACTCTTTATCCACGTTATCTTTATCCTTATCCTTATCCTCACTTTCATATGGCCTGGGCTTACATTGCTGCACACATGTACAAATGTTTGTGTTATAAAGAGAGGGAAGGTGTCACGGCGATAGAATTACGCTAATAATCCCATAATAAATTGGACTGATATTATGTACACAATATATTTAGAGATATACCAGTAAACTAGCACCAGAGTGGAACATCTCAAAAGGATAGACGATTCTCTCGTAGTGCGACCGCAGGAGGGAGCCGATGTTTTTGCCCGGAGGGTAGCCGAGCTTCTGGGCGACTCGGGCCCATCGCCTCTCCTTACAGACCGTCTCAAAGCCCCCTTCTTCTGTGACGATCTGTGAACAAACTTACAGTTAGATTGCAGTCACACCCCGAATGATCTGAAGTGTTAAAGTCACAGCTCATCACAGATCAGTTTCCTCCATTGTGGTTGGAGTGAACTTAATTATTCATAACCATCATGCAAGGCCTTTGTTGTTTTCAGGGAATTGACCCAGACCATTATGAAGATCACACTAGCAACATGTGCTGCTTAAAAAGGAATGTCAAGGTGAACAATGAATAAGGAAATAAAACTAACAGCAAGTCTATTCGTGGTTAAAATGTACAGCAAGTTTGTGTGTTTATTTTCAGACGTCTGCTCCAGACCGTACCTTGGACAAGCTGAACAGATCGACGATGCGTCGCTCGATGTTAGGGATTTTGAGCGAAGAGCCCTGGATCTCCCAGAATTTGGCTATCCGGTCCAGATAATTCAGCTTCACTCTCGTCTCGGCCTGTCGCATAATACAAATAAAAGTAAACAATGTGCACACACTTCTATACAACCAAAAGAAGACATGCTGAATTCAGCTAAATCCAAAAGACAAATGTCTATAAACAAGCTGCTTTGTATACAAGATGCCGTTAAACAACAATAATAAACAATAAAACTCATGGACTTGTTAAATTGCAAACTGTAGTCCCATTTAAACTCTTATAACAACCTCAATTCTTCTGGGAAGGCATTTGAGCATGGGGATTTTTGATCATTCAGACATGAGTGATATTAAGCCATGATGTTGGATATGAGAAGCTCTGGTGGAAAGTCTGAGCTCCAGTTCGTCCAAAAATGGTGTTTAGTGGGCTTGAGGTCAGGACTCTCCGCCAATCGGTCGAGTTCTCTTTCTCGAGCATGTTTGCACCTCGTTAGTTCCAGTAAAGGGAATTTATACTTGTATACTGTTTGAGGGAACCTCAGGCCTTCTGTCCACACCAAGACAGAGATTTTAGTCGCAGTGTCGACTGTGGACTGAAAACAGAGGCTTATGAAAACAATGGTGCATTATTAGTCCTGGGGTAGAAATGAAGCGGGTCGAACCGCCTGACGTTCTGCTCATGCGCAGTACAGCAAGTGTTTTCAGAGTGGACGAGCAACTGCTGTTTTTGACATTTAACCGGATTAGTGTAGATGTCTACGAAGTTTTAGACATGAATTATTTGGACAGGGATAACTTTAAAAATAGAATTTCCAAGCGCACAAACCTCGAGTTCATTCAGTCTCTGGATACGGGGCGTAAAATGGAAATTGTCCACTTCCACAGCAAAAGGTGGCTGCCAGTCCTGTGAATACAGAGAGACAATTATAAAGCGCATTTCAGAAAGTAAAACAGAAAAGGTGTAGGCCATTTTGTAAACTCAAATATTATAATAATATTATTAAAAAAATACCCCCCAAAAAAAACCTAACACCAGAAGCATGAAAAAAACCCTTACAATATGTTAAAAACAGTGCGATTATGTGAAGCCCACGTGAATCCGACTGGTTTATGCGCCAAAATAATAATAATAAAAAAACAAGCCGAGGAGCTATGAATACAACCCAAACTTGAGAGCGGAAATGAAACTGCACTACAAATCTGTCACAAGGATGGTTTTGTGCATTCCTGCCAGTATGCCCTTTACCCAGATAACCCAGAGGTTAAGGCGTACCGGTGGAGGGCGAATCTTGCATATTCCTGACTTCTCTGCGATTGGACGGATCTTGGCAATGTATCCGAGCGGATCTGCAAATTCCTCCCATGACGGCTCGAACACGGGACACTCTGGAGGCGGAATAAACTCATCCCCGGCCTCCATTGCCCTGAAAGCAATTTCGGAGAAGGTCAGGGTTGGATGCAAGCATAAAAACATTTATGTTAAACAATATCAATCCACAATAGCAGCCACGACCCCTTTTTCATACTGATATCATTCACACAGGATACCAGACCAGTGCTATACACAATTAGGTACAAGTACAATCAACAGCTTCATTAAAAACCTAAATAAAATAAAAATCATGCAATTCTACATTACTAGTTGGAAGGATTTTCTATGCATTAGTTTTTCATTATTTTTCCTGTTCTGGTCTTGCTGCATGCCATGTTGAAGACAAAGTATCTGTGCGTATTATGCTCGAGGGGCTCCTATCGTGTACAGCTTCTGAGGGTTTTTACTTAAACAATAGTATCTACGAACATATGGCGAGCAGTGAGAACACATTTAGGCTGCACGTTCTAATCAGAAGACTAAAAACACAATAGTGTGGTTACAATTTTGGATTTATGATATACATGTTTCACAAAGGCAGCACAGACTTATAAAGTTTGGTATCTTCACTTCTGTAGCCCCCCCTCCTCCCCATTTCCTCTCAAATCAACACGGTAATTGTTCACACAGAAAAAAAAAAAAAAAAAACCTTGCGGGTTTATGCCTCACAAAAAAAATGTGAGAGGAAATTGTGAAGCTTTCTCTGTGTTGCTCTCAGCAAATTAGCTGGAAAAGAGTTTCTCAACTTCTAACACACTAAAAAGTCACCAAATACATTCCCTGTTCAACATTTACTCTAGTTATGTGATTTTAAAACAACATGAAACAAGAAGGAATCGCTAACATGACAAAAATTAGGTGAAATATTAGGGATCGAAACAAAGCTTCAATAGCAGCATGATGAGAAGTAAAAGTGCTAAAACCTTTGCTGTGTGTTTGGTAAACAAAATAAAAAAAAAAGGTCATTAGCAGGACATGACGACATTCGGCCTTCCGGTGTTTGTTAAAGACACACAAGGAAACACGCATGAAACGAAGGCCGAAAAGATGGCAAAGAAACACCAGTTCTAACACCAAGCACATGCAAATAATCTATTATTACGTTGTTCACATTAAAAGTGAACATTCAACTCAAAAAGTTATGAAATAAAGTATATGGTATAATATTTTATATTATATGAAACCACGAGGTTTTATACAAAAGACACTATGCTGAAATAATGAGAGTTACAAGATAACGGAACACAGAACGATATGCTGTAATGAAAAACAAGATTAAAGATCATAAATATTGTTAGTTTAACGAGAAATGGCGAGCTTTTTAATCGGAAAGAACGAGATAGTGAGTAATCGACGAGCCATTATAGAAACGAGATAGTGATGTTAAATCATTTGAAATATTTAAAGAACATAAAAACTAATGGCATCCTACATAAAATAACGAGATATCGACAAGATAATAGGACAGATATACAAGACATACAAGATTAGAAACATGGATTTCGTTTGTTCGATGAAATGTGTACGAAGAACGAGATAGTAACGGGAAATGACCATTGTCTTTGAAAAGAATGAGATAGCATGATATTCCACACAAGGAGATACTGAGATGTAGAAATGAGATAAACCATAGGCGTAGCATGTAAAAAAAAAAAAAAAAAATTGAGGTATTCAGAAATTATCATAAGTAATGGCACCTCATAGTGAAATAACGAGATAATAGGTCGGAAGGACGAAACCAAACACGAATTTTGGTCTAACTTGTGATAGAAATATTAAGTAAGAATGACGGTGTGTTATGCTTAAATCTGGAGATGTTAAGTTGAAATATGGACATGACCCCTGACAGTTTGGGCCACATCTTGAGTTTCAGGGTTTCCCGGATCTGATCTAATCACATGTTACACAAGCGCCGCTATCAAAACACAATACGTGCTGTTAGCTTGGCTAGTCACCTAGCAAAACACCGACTGTGACGTGTTGAAATGTGAAATATTTACATAAAATAAAAGTCGTTATAAACCGTAAACAGTTATGGAGCACTAGTTCTCTTTAACTTTAACTAGCTGTCTCAGAATAGATGGAGGGAGTTATTAGCTTAGTTATTAGCTTCTCTGACTAGCTATCAAAAAAAAAAAAGAAGCCTGGTAGATATCACCAGGTTTCACTACAGATCAAGAAGAAATTAATTCTAGATCTCTTATTTATATATCAATTTTAAGTATATATATATATATATATATATATATATATATATATATATATATATATATATATATATATATATATATTTCTGTGCTTATAAAAATTGCGATATTATTACTGGTAAAACGTGTGTGATTATTTACTAAGATATAGTTGTTAGAAAAAGTCATATCAGAAGCCATTGAATTCACGAGTGGAAATAAAAAGCCACCATTATTTAGTGATGGTGTAGCAAATGATTATTGGTGTGTATTAAAAAAGGAAAGGAAAGAATGAGGTGTGAATGAGAAACCGAGCAGTGTCCTGTCCTGAAGCACAAGGCCATTGTTGAGACCAGACCGCTGGAGCTAACGAGCAAACTTGAGGTTAGATTGTTGAGCCATTTGCTGGCCACAGGAGCTTACATTCCGCCACTGGATGTGTGTGTGCGCTTCCTCGGATGGATTTCGAGCCCAGGCTGAAGAGAAAAACGAGAAAAAGTCGTGTCAGGGTGATCGCCTCGGCTGATCACACGCTCTATTGTTTGCCAGCGGGTCACTCTCTCTCTCTCTTTCTCTCTCTCTCTCAGGGTGGCTGCACCTCTGCGGCCTGCGCTCGCTCTCAGCCCATCCCAGCGCTCCGACACTCCGCGGCTCCGAGCACCCAATCCTCGCTGAACTCCTCTGACCCCCCCCAGGTCTCTTACAAATCTTATTTTATGATTATTAATACGCCTCAACCCGAAACGTAAACAGGCACCAAATGCGCCTTACAAGTGCCTACTTTTTTTCCTCTCCAACTATCCCCAGCTCGTCCTGTCCAAGCTAAACGCCATTTTGGTTTTCATCACGGCCTAAGCACAACCCTCAAACATCCATGCTGGGCTTTGACTGGATACCGCCGTGCCTTCCTTGCTTCCGTCCCTCCGCTCGCGACTTACACAGAACATAGTTCTTTAACTTACCCCTCAAAATGGGATGGACGAACCGGAACGGCCACTTTGGTACTAACAGAAGCATAAGCGAGTGTGTTGGAGTGAACACACACGGAGCTGGGAATGATATGGAACGAGCCGGTGGCTGCGGCTTTAATTAAACATCGCAGGTAGACTTACGGAGGTGACGCGGAGTGATACTGACAAAGATTTCACACGGTCGTCTTTGAGAAGTAGTCCAGACAATTAGCGTTTGCGCAGACGGCCAGCGCTCGGCATACTTCAACACTACACAAGTACACAAGAGCGCAAGTACACAAGTGTACACGTAAACAAGCGTACAATCGCACAAGTAACCATGTACACGTAAACAAGCGTACACGTACACAAGACGTCATCATTCCTTCTACTCTATACACCGTTAATTGTAGTAATATGCGAATATTATAATTTGAGCTATTCTGTGATTGCCATCCTGGAAATTGTATATATATATTTAAAAAAAGAAAGAAAGAAAGAAAGAAAGAAAGAAAGAAAGAAAGAAAGAAAGAAAGAAAGAAAGAAAGAAAGGAGGCGATTTATCTTTTTTATTGTATGGGTTATGTTCTGGCATCTAGGTACAATGTTATTTTAAGAACAAATAATTGTTTAAAGAAGCAGGACTTTTCAAATTAACTGTATGCAACTGAACAGAAATGCATAATGATTATAATCCATCTCAAATTCACTAAACTACTTTTGCAGCTGTGGAAGACCATTTTGGGGGGTTTTCGGTCAATAAATGTTTAATTATTGTGATTTGCATACTACTACCACTACTACTGACAATTGTAATCATCATCATCATCATCATCATGCGAGGAAAAGCTTTATTCTGTTAAGAAGTACACAAAAAAAAACTCTTTGCACAATATAAAGGTGATTTGTCGTGTAACCTACTAAGCTATGATTTCTTGTTAACAATCTTAAAAAAAAAAATTACCCACTAAGCTACTCCTTTCCCCATCAGTTTACTCGCTGATAACAACTACACTCTACTGAGCAACACTACTCAGTATTAAATACTAAGAAAAACATAGAATCTGAATGAATGTATTCTTTAAAACATATGCACAGAAACGTGCATTCATTTAAAAATAATTTTCACCATCTGCATGCCACTGAACACAAAAACAGGTCCATTATTGATTTAATGGCTGTACACAGCTCATACCTGAGTATCACTGCGGTGCAGCTTCATTTCTCCAGTGTATTAGCAGGGGGCGTGGTCAATATGCTACCCGGAAGTACAGATAACCAATAGGGACCGGTGAGAATTTGCGCATGCGTACTGAATAAATCATCTGCTAGAGACGCCATAATGTACGTGTTAGTTCCTTAGTAGCGGTTCCTCGGACTTTAAAGAGCCGAAGTAAAAAAAAAAAATAAAAAATCTATCTATCTATCTATCTATCTATCTATCTATCTATCTATCTATCTATCTATCTTACATAAACGAAGCATCTGGTAGTTTCACTAAAATAGAAATTAGATTCATTAATTGAGATTAAAAATGTGCCTGTAATAAAGTAAACAATCACATTTGTGTAATAATTTATCAAAATTACAAATTTTTTGTGTTAAGTACAGTAAATTATACAGTAACACTGTAAGACAACTGTATTTACAGTAGAATACTGCAATATTCCATATAATATAAAATAAGAATCATTTACTTATCTGGCAGAAGCTTTTAATGGCTTGTTTCAATGCAGAATGCAATTATAATACTGATTCAGGACCCAACCAAGGTAGTGTTAGTTGGGGTGGGTAAGTGGTTAAGGCTTTTTGTTTTACAGTTTATAATTTATGTTGTTTACTGTCATCATTTTCTTTCTTAATTTATTTTTAGTACTTACCTGGCAACCCTGTACAATAAAGAATACAGTAAAGATCAGAAAAGGAAAAACACAGACGACCCCCCCCCCCCCCCCGCTGGCATTTTTACACCTCACAATTTGGGTGAAAGAGGCAGAGCATTACATGATTAATTTACATTAGGTAAGATAAATCTATATAAAGAAATATTGTAAGTGCATCAGACTGCAACTTCATTGAGACAGCATTAAAACAATGTCTACTGTAATAATGCAATACAATTACCTGCAAAGTTAGTCCCCAAAACACGTTAACCTATCAGGATTCCCGTATAACAGTGAAAAGCAAACGACAAAAGGAAAATAAATTGCTTGTTAAAAAAAAAAAAAAAAAAAGTATTATATGTTAAGATAGAATTTTTGCTAGCTAAATTAAAACTAAATCAAATACCTTCATTATTAAACCGTTTAATCTGTGCAGTAAGTGTATGATCCGATTTATTATGATTTCCAATGTCCCATTGTACTATCTATATTAAAGTAATAAAAGGGCTACAGCAATAGGTGATGTCCAGCATGACCTTCTCTGTTTCTCTGCTGGACTAAATCAGAATCACTGACTTACCTTTTAATATATTTTTGTCCATGAATATGTATTCAATTATTCTCAATAGTCAATTGTTTTCAATACATAGCATGTCTGTATACAAGTTTGTATCCACTCAGATTTCAGCCGTCACATAACATATTGCAGAAGGCCAACACTATGAGCACTGCGGGCTTTTATTTTTACTATAAACTCTATGTTGTTTAAAGCTGTTGCTTTAACCAATAATATTTGACATGCTTATTCCAGCTTCAGAACACGTCTGCATTATCACGCCCTTGGATTGGATGGTCAGCCTGTGCGCTAGTCAGAGCTATCAAAATTGCACAAGTTCAGGTATATTTGTGTTGATTTAATATTTGTTTTGTTTATGGCTGACAGAGGAAAAAAATTTATTTGTTTGCAGATACATTTACAAGGATTATTTTCCAGATGGACTTTTCAAGAAAAGCTGGACATCATGAGGAAAGGTCGGCCAGTTCAAAACAGTGGGTTAAGCTTTTTTTATGAACCAGTTAAACTTTTGCATTTACTTTCCTGTTGAATTTGCACAAAAACATACAATTTGTCTTCATTTTAAATCCCCAGGAAAACCGTTATGCACAATACAAATGCATTTTTGAGGTTATTGATGCTTCTGCTATAGCTAATGCAGCTGTGGCTGCAGTGAAAGGAGACTTGTTGAATTGTGTTTATTGGGTTTCTTGCTTTAGTAATGGCATTCGTTCTCACTGTATAAGATTCCTGTCTGTAATGTAGCGCTCTGTTATACTGCGGTTCTATATCATTTTGATGGTTTGTGCCTCATAATGATGGTATTGAGGTGGATTGACTCAGATTTCACACAGATTTCAAGCTCTTGGTGTGAAATTCATCACCTTCCACTGGGTGACATTAATCTCTGGAATGCTCAGGGTAGTCTGACCCTATAAACAAGCCAAAAATGTGATATTCCAATATTTATCTTTATGATAATATGTAATAGGTTACATACATAAACATTCAACATCAAAAAGGAGGTTACAGGCTTACAATTAGTGTTTGCCAGTATTGGATATAATTGCTTAATTATATTGTAATTATGCAATTATATATATTATATATTTAATAGCATTAGTGCATTCTCAAGTCTTGAGGTAGTTTTTTAGTTGGCTGAAACGATTAGGTGTTACCAGTAGGTAATAATATATTGCAGTATATCCACAAAACAGCTAAAAGTATGACTACATGTATAAAATTTGTACTGGATCCATGGCATGATTATCTCATACTGCATTTGTAAGTTATGCAACTTCAAAATCCATAAGTGAAGGGAAAAGTTGTATTGAAGAGCATATTTACTTTTTTTTGGGTACATTAAGTGAATTTAATGGAAGGATATTCCGGACCATATTAAAAAAGGAATTGCTAATTGTATTTACAATTGCCTTTTACATGTGTGATTTAGCGAACGCACAGTGACTGCCAAGTTCATTCATTCATTCATTTTCTCCCGCTTATCCGTAATTCGGGTCGCGGGGGCAGCAGTCTAAGCAGGCCCCCGCCTTCGACTGCTGCCCAATCCTCACAGCACCGTCCCTTACGGTCCCTCCTGCAGGTGGTGAGCCCACGGGAAGACTGCCAAGTTCAAAATGGAAAAGCAAAGTCCATTTGCAACTGTATTTCCTGTGTCTTATGAGTTATGACCAAAGATGGCAAAAGTACACACATCCTTCACTTAAGTAGAAAAACAGATTCTCATGTTTTAAAAGACTCTGGTGTAAGTTGAAGTACTGACAACACCTTTTTTCACTCAAGTTAAAGTAATGAAGTTTGAGCTCTGATGTACGTAACTATTACTACCTGTTTTAGTGTCATGCTGGTAACTGAACCTCAGATCATATTAAAATATGAATACAAAAGAATAAAATTTTTTGTTTCCTAATGAACGTATTCAGGCTGAACAACCACTGTATTGAACAAAAGCAGAGAAAAGATGATGATGATCAGGTGTTCAGGAATGTCTCTGTTCTCAGTCATGTTTACATCACCGACTCCCTCTGTCTCTTCCACGTCAGCCCCATACTTCTTGTTGCCTTCTGCTGCGCTCGTTGTTAGCTTTGTAGGCTAGCCTTCCTCTGTGGTGTGTGATAGCAGGGAAATGATACACCAATAGTAATATGAAAACGGTGCGCAGTCTGGATTGAAAATGTATGAAATAGAAAATACAGATATTTCTGTAAAAAAATTTATGAGTGAAAGTAAAAAGTTGCCTGAGAAATAAATAGTAAAATTAAAAAGTGATACAAGAAAAATCTGCTTAATGACAGTAACAAAGTATTTGTACTGCGTTACATTTCATCTCTGGTTATGACCATGTCATATTTAAATACATTTACATTTGCAGCATTTGGCAGACGCCCTTATCCAGAGTGACTTACAACTGAGCAGGGGAGGGTTTTAGGGCTTTTGCTCAAGGGCCCAGCAGTGGCAGCTTGGTGGTGGTGGGATTTGAACCTGTGATCTTCTGATCCAAAGCCCAATGCCTTAACCACTGAGCTACCACCTCAATAGCAATATGCTACGTATTTTCAAATGGAAATGGAAAAGCAAAGTCTATTTGTAGCTCCATTTTCCGTGTATTACAAGTTATGACCATGTCATATTTAAATAGCAATATTAATTACGTGTTTTTTTTTTCTTTTTAATATGACATGGTCATAACTCGTAATACACGGAAAAGGCAGCTGCAAATAGACTTTGCTTTTCCATTTGAAATTTGGCAGTCACTGTGCATTCACAAAATGCTAATGCAAGATTTGCGTTGACTGTGTTGATTATGTCTCAATTTATGCAGCCACATATGGAAAACACAATTGCAAATACAATCACAATTTCTTTTGAAAATTGCCTGGAATATCCTTCCATAGAATTCTACAGTATCCTACATTATATTTTATGTGCTGTGTTTTTTTTACAATAAAAAATGTATGACTATAAGTAAGAACACACTTTGGCATGTAGTGAAACCAACAAGAAACAAACCACACCAGGCTTTAAGCACTGCAAGGACACTTTATAATAGTTTTAGAAGCAATAAATATTCACATCTCTCTGTATTTCTGTTGCACACATTCTGTACACAAATTCGATGACTTGGTAGTTCATAGAATTCTAAAAGAACATTCAGCTTGGTAGTGACATATAGGCCTATGTTAGTTAGGCTTACAAAATAAATATGCAATATTCACCTACACTGAATGATATACTCTCATACAGGCGACACATTCACTCAAACACACACACACACACACACACACACACACACACACATGCACGCACGCACACACACACGCACGCACGCACACAATCAAACCCGATTGTGCTAGATACTAGTTTTTTCTGTTCCATAAACAACATTATATCATATTATAATTTGCTATATTATATACAAATCTGTTTATAGAACACTCTTCATTCAGTAAGTACTGCAGTCATGCAAAAGGATCGGATATGCAGAGAGAGAAAAATGGTAAAGCCAATGAACTGGATTCATCTGTATATATGTTTCTGTTTTCTTATTGACCTGCTTCAATGTAGCGCCTCATATGCGCTGTGTACATACACATCAAAACTTAAAACCTAATAACTTAATTACATTTGGCAATAAAATTAATGCAGAATAATTTCTATTTCCACTTAAAAAGAAAACATAAGTGAAGTCTTCATAAAAAAACTAAACAAAAACAAACAAAAAAAACACAAATTCTGTATTGCACGAACCTAAAATAAAACAAATGTTCAATTAACAAGACATTTGTGGAGAAAAAGGGTGAATAAATACCAGAACAAAGTCTGCAACATTCAGTAAACACTTGTAAAGGCAAGTGTTATTGTCCATAAAATCCACCAATCACCAATCTAAGCACACTCTCAGGTTAACTATGAGTGGATTTATGTACATTATGGATATATATATATATATATATATATATATATATATATATATATATATATATATATATATATATATATATATATATATATAAATAAATATAAAATACTTTGTGGTATTTATAGTAGATGTATGATTTCCATAACATAAATACCAGTAATGATAATAGTAATATTCATAATAATCAATGAAACCAATAATATCCATAATAAAGAAAGCAAAACAATCAGCAAAATGATAAAAGCATCAATACAACCCGGTGGAACGCATTTGATTGGTACTATGACATACAGGCATTTCAGTTAGGCAAAAGACCAAAAGGAAGAGGAACAGCGAGAGCAGCTGCAGTGCCTCCTGGAACGTTTCTTTCCAAAGACCGCGACTACTCTACAAAGGTTCCTAAACTGGATTAATTCAGTCAGCCGTTTATTTCCACACATGGTATTGTGGCAGTAAATCAAGAAGCTCACAAAACATTCTGGCAAAAATTAATTGTCTTTTCAGATCTTTTCGCAGAACGATGACTTTAGCTCGATTTGCTCGCCATGGAATATCCATTTTATCAGGTCAATATTATTACTAATAATACAATTACATCGTACAGACAATTGTCCGTTACAGGTCTCGGCATAGTGAACTTCATGCATCTCGTTTATGCTTACTAAATGCGAGTGGCAGTTTATTATTTGTTATGAGCTCTTCTGAGGCACACAAGACAGTACCACCTCTAGAAATCTGCCTAGATATCTAACCATCCCGCTACAGTTTCTGTATTATCATAGTTATTATTATTATTGGCAACTGCAGATTTTTGAGCAAGAACACAAACTTTGGCAGTGAAAAGTTAAATCATTATACTTGTATTTTCAAGCATCTGTATAGTCATCAAACATTTCAGTGAAAATCAAGCCCTTTAGAATACTTATTTCATAGCAGGATGTTAAGACTTTCTAAAATGTAGGTGCAACATTAGCACAAGGGCCAAAATAATCCCTTCTCCAACTCATACAATTGACAATTTGTTAAGGTCAGAACCTATAAATAAATCAGTGACTTTAAATCTGACTGGCAATATTGAAAACTGTGAATAAGTCAGGTTTCTTGTGTGATTTTCAAATATACCTCTCATTTGAGGCAGTATTTATACAGCAAAAGAGCAGGAATCAATATAAGATGAACATCGAATAATTAATAATTAGCATAACTGATTATTGCGTATAGTTCATGTCTGTTGTAAGCTAGAGCTTAAAACACATTTCACCCCTTATGTTATTGAGAATGGATCTACACTGTATGTCCAGTAGAGGATAAAGTCTCGTTCATTGTAGGGCTCCCTGATCTACAGGGTCTACTTCCATTCTGATATTAATATACAGCCTGAGACAAGCTCTTCATGTTTCTTCATGTACTGACTCTGAGATTACATTCTTTTATGGCTATATGCAGTTTATTCACCCCCTGTGCATAATTAGATAGTCAGGGCTTGAGCACAGCTATGTGCGTACATACTCATGTGGTTGATACCTGGTTATATTTTATTTCCATTATGTGCATTGGCTAAAAATTCACTGTATAATTGAAAGAAAATAAGAAAACAAAGAAATTCATTGCTTGTCAGTCATTTACGCACTTTCAGTTAAAGTCAGTTGTGCTTATTTTTCATTATTTCCGAGATTGGATTTTCTTCTACTGTAATCAATAAATTACCCTGTGTTACACATGAAATGCATTTCAAACTGTGCACATTGCATATATGCACGTTGTCTCCCAAATCCTGTCTTGCTCTATACTTGTGGGAAGCGCAAATGAAAGTAACAGAGTCTCAGTAGGTTGCGTTTCCTCTTGCTGCCCTCAGTCCTGGTCCGAGTTCCACCTCCCATGTCTTCTAATCTCTCTGCCGTTCCTCCTCCCACCACCAGGGGACCTCGTAGTGAGCCCCAGGAGCGCACCTTTTCCTTGCCCCTGCTCATACTACCGTGCTGATCCGGCTGGCAGGCTTGGATTTGGCCCGGTCGGCCGTGCCAGTCTGACCTGGCGATGGTGCCGTGACCTGTGGCGGTGGCGGGGCGGGGTGCGATGGGGGGGGGAGAGGGGAGAGAGGCGTAAGAGGGGTAAGGGGGGAGGAAGGGGGGGGTAAAGGGGAGTGGAGGGGGGGAGGTGGGATAGAGGAAAGCGGAGGATACGGGGGCGGATACGGGGCGGCCGGCGACACGTGTTGGGGCGCAGCGGGTGGAGCGGATGCTGGCAGGGGCGGCGGAGTGGGCGCTGGGAAGGGCGGCGGTGGGCTGGCGAACACGAAGCGTGGCGGATGGGCAGGGAGGGGCGTATGCCCGTGGGAGGGTGCGTGCTGGTGCGGGTGTGGTTGTGAGTGTGACAGAGCTAGTGGTGTTTTGCCCACAACGGCGCCCCCTCTGGCCGAGTGTGTGAGCTGTGCGTGGCAGAAGGCAAACGGCAGGTGTTGGGATAGTGGGGAGTGAGGAGAAAGGGGGGGAGGAGGCACGCACGTCATGCCCCCATTGCCCGAATTCGCGAAGCGAGCCTGAAAAGCATGTTGGGAGAGCGGTGGCAGATAGGGGGAGCAGTTGTGGGTTGGTCGGCGTGGTAGCGTGACCCGCTGTAGCGTGGCATGCTGGCGTTGTGGACCACCGTGTTGGCAGCGTTGGTGCGGGTGGCAGTATGGTGGCGGGGGGTGCCCAGCCATGCCCGCACCCATAGTGTGGCAGTACTGGATCTTGGACATGCCGGTGGACTCTTGAGGGCACAGGGGCAAAGGGGAAAGAGGCGGTGGTAGTGCTGGCACCATAGGGGCGGGGTAGGGTGGCCCCGGCGGGATAATGGGGCCTGGTGCTTTGGCCCGTTTCGTCCCAAACAGTGATCCCAGGAAGGATGTGGCGCTGGTCGTTGTTCCACTGGTGGCACCTTTCTCGCTGCTGCTGCTGGAGGCTGGAGGTGCAGTGCCAGGAGGCACGGGCGCCGTGGTGTGTTGCTGCCCCGGCCCACCCCCCACCCCCACTCCGGGGCTCAGGATGGGGCGGTGAGGCCGGTAATCTTCGGTTCCATAGCAGCTCGTTAGCACAGTGGCTACTGGGTAACGCTGGTGAGGCTGTGGACTGCTAATGATGGAACCCTAAGACAAAGAGAGTGGGGGGAGAGGAGGAGGAGGAGACGGCAGGACAGCAAGAGGAGGAGTAACAGAGGGGAGAAGGAAGGTGTGAAGAAACAGGGAACACAGAAAAAAGTGCAAGTGCAGACAGACAAGAACAAGGGATAATAGCGGGATGAGTGTGAACGGTAGTATCAGAAAGCATAGAAGAAATATAGGATTTAGATAGATAGATAGATAGATAGATAGATAGATAGATAGATAGATAGATAGATAGATAGATAGAGAGAGAGAGAGAGAGAGAGAGAGAGAGAGAGAGAGAGAGAGAGAGAGAGAGAAGGAACAGTTTCATAAGACAGGGGAGGGGAAATGGGTGAGTTGATTAGAGTCATGGTACAACTTCACTTCTGTATCAAAACTTAAAACAATGAACATTTTAATAGACAACCAGATGCAGATGCTGGATCACACAAAATAAAAACAGATGAAACACCAACTACTCAACATGCCTATCCATGCAGGAAGTACACACACAAAACAAACTCAAATGGCACCAACAAGATCCAATACACAATGACTCAGGCAGGCGCAGATTCAATGGCTTCAGTGTCTTCCAGGCCAGAGTATAGTAAAACATGTTTATAATGCAGGGAGCATATCAGCATGCACACAGGCATGTAATACAAAGATACAAAATAATGACTCTGGGTGTTTGTTTGGATAAAGATACATGCAAGGCTTGGCTGCATGTTTTTTTTTTTTTTTGTGGGGGGCTGGGGGCTCGTCCAAGGAGGGGTTCTTAGGGCAGACATGCGAGGTGAGTGAGGTGGTCACTTTAGTGATGGATTTGTTTGGGGGAAAGCTAAAGATACAGACCTCTGCTCCACTCAGACTTACTTCCATTGTACTGTCAAGGGAACCAACGCTGTTTCTGCGACCGCGTTTCCCTGCATCCAATTAGGACATGTCAAGGGCCTTCACAAGCAGTGTGTACTTGTATTCTTGTATGTGTGTGTGTTTACTTGTGTTCATGTTGTCTTACTATTAAAATTCTAGGGGCGTTCAAGTCAAACTGTCACTTTTGAGTTTGTAAAATAAAAGAAACAAATTTCAAGGAGTCGAATCTTCATTTATTTTTCGACATACCAGATGTGATATACTACGCTTATCCAAGTGTTTAACTAATGCCTGAAAAGATTTGCCATTAAAAGATTTATCAGTGCGCCTGAACCATCGTAGAACAGGCTGCTTCACTTCGTCATCAGGGAACCACCACGACAATCATGAGATCGTCACTGACGGACATACGGCCATCTTTAAAACGTTTAGACCATTCAAATGTCTTACTGTGGTGTAGCATCTCATCACTGTACTCCACGTGAAGTCTTCTGTGGATCTCCGTGGGTTTTACGCCATTGTTCACGAAAAACTTTATCACCACATGCTGTTCCATGCATGCACTAACACTGTTGCTTGCTATCCTGATTACCATGTTTCTGGACTGGGCCACCTATCAGTAATAGGACACACTAGCCACTACCGTGTGTAGTACTGGCACGCTAGCATCGATTTTATACCTGTAACATTAAAAGTCCCGGTTTGAACGCCCCTCGTATATAGTATATGAATGATTTACGGTTCCACATATTTGTTTGTAACCATGTATGTATTTGTGTGTTTCTCACCTGAATCGGACAGGTCCCTAAGCGAGGAGCTGAGAGCAGTGCGTTTCAGGCCTTCACTGGGTGAATAATTATCGTCTAAACTCGATCTTCCAATGCTGCCATTCACTACTTCATTCTTGACTCCGCCCACACCTCCACCCACCACACTGCTGTTAAGAAGGCTGGGCCGCATCACACCTTTTTGCTTCTCAAGCTCCGCTGCGGACAAAAGAACAGCCTATATAAAATGCTGTGATTGTAGAGATGTGGAATACAACACTGATTACTGATTTGCCATTTAATCTTGTGTTAATAAAAGTGGCCCCAGAAAGTATTCTGCAATATCAAATGTAGTACAATGGGATTTTGTAGAATGTAGTAGAATGGTGACTTTTTACAGAAATAAAATTAGAGATTTTTTTTTATTTTTATTGGTATGTATTCAACCCTTTCCCCAAGTCAATGCTTATTGCACTGTCCAGTAAATGAATTTCAGATTTGGTTTGTCTCCATGAGCTTTCAAAATGTTGGCACTTAGCACTTAGTACTCAGCATAGCAAATTCTGTTTTCCACATTTTTCCACATTCCACTTTTTTTTAAAAAAGGCCATGAGTAATTAATCCAGATTATTTCCCCCCCCCCCCCCCTCAAAAAACTGGTCACTGATCTTTCCAATTTATTTTGCATAACAGTTCAGTTGTTTTAAAAGCTTGGGTAAATCTGCTGATATCTCTTGCTGATTCACCAGTGGACCATCCTATGTGAGTTTATATGACTCATATAAACCTCAATATTTCTATAATATCTGATTAAAATAGGACTACTGAATTTGATAGACAGGGTGACTGCATTATGTGACTATTCCTATGGTATTTTGTAGCTACGCCTGTATTAAAAAAAGTCTTGTTTTAACATCTTAGTGTATCGCTCACCCACAAAACTTCTGCCAAGTTACCAACAGAGGGAGCTGTACTCACATTCAACCCTGTACTTCTCCATCTCCTGCACCTCGGCAATGCTCTCTCTCAGGTCACTGATGAAGCGTGTGCGGTCCGGCTGACTCGGCGCATTGAACACGATTAGCACCTTGCGTTCACCACCTGGGATCGCTGACGTCAGCCTGACGCCGTGAGGGTAGTCTAAGGAGGAAATAAAACACCTTTTCACCTACACTATCATTTTGAAGTCCTTAAAGAAAAAAACTACAAATACATATGTGCAGATCTTACAGGAGTTTTGGAACATGTGAACTTGCATCTCCACCAGTGGGAATGACTGCCGAAAACTGTACGTCACCGATGTTTTCTTCTTCTGGAAGATCTTTGTTACCTGTCAGATGTCAAACACGTAAATAGGCAGAGTAAGCCGTAACTTTCGGGTAAGGAAAAATAACGAGTCAGCTGATATTGTATTATAAGTTGTCAAGCTTACCACCAACAGGTCATTGAAGAGGAACACCTCTCTCTGATGTACACCAGTGCGCTGTGGTCGGTTGGGGTCAGGGACCTCGTAAAGCTGGCAGCAGCACACCAGCCTGCGGTGGGACAGGGACAGGACCTGCAGAACAAGCAGAGTGTAACAGGTTTAGCAAAAGAGGAGAAAAGGCATATCTAAACAAATGATTTAAAAGGCATGATTTAAAAGTGGTCAAGCTTTCACTTTCTCGTATAGATTGTGGAAGATAATTCCAAAGATTAGAAGCAGCTCAGCTAAATGCCCTTGACCCCATAGTGACTAAACGAACAGAAGGTACAACAATGGAAACCGATAAAGAAGATCTAAGAGTACGAGTCAGAGAGTCAGAGAGATACGAGAGTGTAAGATTATGAAGAGCTTTAAAAGTGAGAAGCAGAATATTGTACACTGCTCGATATTTAACATGAAGCCAGTGTAGATAAGAGAAGCTTGATGGAGGAGGTTCTAGTAATTATACGGGCAGCTGAGTTCTGAATCAACTAAAGTCTCTGAAGTAGTTTGTAAGGTAACACAAACAAAAGAGAGTTACAATAATCAATGCACTATGTAACTAAAGCCTGTAAAGAACAGCTTTGGAATTGATAGTGAAGAATGGACGAAGGCAGCTGATGTTCCATGGGTGGAAGTACGCAGACCGAGTAATATTGTTCACATTTTTTTTAAAGACAAAGTGCTCGATTTACATCATGACAAATAGAAGAAAATGAAACATTTACACACCGGTTTCTTGCCCACAATGACTCTCTCCACAGCCTGGACTTGGGAGACATGGTCATCATTGGTCCTCAGTTCCCACTTCTGAATGCGCTGGTAGATCCCCACCAGCAGGTCACGTGGTATATCTTGTCCATTATCGACTCCTGAAGGACACACGGCACTTAATGTTAGAACTGACGCTGTCAACATTTATTCTATATTGTTTTTTATTCGTTTTTTCCTAGATTTTTTACCATTATTATACGCTGAACTAAGCTGAATATAAATATAATACACAAGATGAATATATATTATGCGTCTATAGTATATGTGTGTGCACAAATGCCAGAAATGTCACCTCGCAGGTTCTTAATAAAATCATCTAACTTCATCTTCCTGTCTGGTTTGACGCTTGGGCTGTACATGTCTGTATTAAGGAGGATTATGGCAAAAGCCAGAATGAAGATAGTATCAGGGTTCTGGAACTGGCGCACCAATGCAGGGTTACACACACAGTACCGCTGACTAAAAGAGAAGAGAGAATGATTTTGAAATATTTTACTTAAATCAAGCGCTAAAAGTGAAGTTCATATTTATTAATGCAGAAACAGATGCACAAAAAACACACACATACCTGAAAGCCTCAATGAGGCGTTCCACTTTTTGGGCCTCTCCTTGCACCTTGATCTGGGCTTGAAACTTCCTTAGAGCGTCATCTAGGTCCATTCCGGAGAAGTCCATCTCATCGACCACACAACTGAAAGCAAATAAACGTCATAGATGAATTATTTTTCTCCTTTATTTTTCAGTCTCACTGTAAATGTTTGAAAATCAACAATGCATTTGTCCCCGACATTATCAACTTTATCCTTATATCCTTTGGTTTATCTGCTATTAATTATGTTAATGCGTATTTTTTGCAGAACATTTACTGACTCTAGTACATCCTTGTTGAACTGCTTCTGTCGGTTGCCCAGGAACTCCCCGATCATCTGTCGGCTTAGACCCTTTCGTTCTAGGATAAAGCGGGCAATGCCAACGGGTGTGTCTGACACAAAGCCACGCTCTATCAGGTATTGGATGCCCTTCTCTGGTTTCCTGGAAAAAAGATCCAGAAACCACTATATTAGGATACAACTTGTAAAAAAATAACTATTAAAAAGTATTTTTTAAAGCCATTGAGGCATTTTAGTTTAAAGTGTGTATTAATTAATTATTTGCCAGAAATATTAATAATATAAATCTTTGACATTGCATTTCAATGCTTTTAGAATTTATGCCTCTTAGAATGCTTCTAGTGGACTTGAAAGTGTAATCCTGTCAATTCGGTTGTGCTGAAATCCCTAAAAGCCCCATAGTTTTTGTCTATTTTGCTCACTTGTTAAACAGGTTCAGCCCAATGCGATACTGCCTTCTCTGTGCCACATCATTGTTGAAAGCAGGAGAGTCCCAGCTGTGCCGGCTCTCCCTCTGGTACGTCTGCTTGCCTAGAGGTGGCAGTGGTTCCCGCAGGCTGTCCCTGGACGATGAGCCCGAGCTGCAATTAATGGTCTCGTTGGAGTTTGTGGTGGAGTTTAGTGAGTCATTATCGCCGTCTGAGCAACACTGCTGATCCAAGCCCCCAGAGGGCAGCTGTGGGGAAGAGGAGGACGAGAGCGGTGTAGTGGGGGGCTGCTGTGGGGATGAGGAAGATGATGGAGTGTCAGGATACTGGTGATGATGGTGGTGGTGATGGTGGTGGTGATGGTGAGTCACGTGGTGCGGGATCTGTGTTGCTATTGGGCGGCTAGCTGGACGTGCTTGGCCTTGTGCTTTGGCATTGGGATTGTGCTTTAACGTGCCCTGAGGGGAACCGCCACTTGAATCCTGTTCATACACCAGCTGACGCCCGAGGGAACCACGGTCTGAGCGGTCACTCATGTCCACAGAGCTGTCGCTGGGTGGCTCGATTGTTAGGAGTGGCAAATGTGCCCCTCGAAGGCGGTAATCTCTGCACTCTGTACATGGTGTGCTGCGCCGGCTGTTACTGCTGCCACCTCCCTCTGTGTCCCTACTGTCTTCTCGTCCACCAACCCCACCGGTCATACCCCCCCAAAATTCAGTGTCTGTACTGCTTGGTGCCCGGTCCAGAGAGAGAGGTGATGAGGGCAAACCATCATCCATGTAGAGTGTGACATCACTGTATGATGTAGCCGTGCTATCCTCGTGCATGCTCAGACCACCTCCTGTGCTGCCTCGCTCCCGCTCACCCAGTCCCCGCCGGAGAGATGGGTGGCTGTTGCTGCTCCAGATGCATTCACCAAAGTCATCTACAGCAGCACTATCCCCGAGGCCATCCTGGGAGTCTTCTCTTCCTGGACGGCATGCTAGAGCATCATCAATGGAATCCGCCAGGGACTTTACCTGAAAGTTCAAACAAAAATGCATCAGTTGGACCAATTTTGAAACTTTAAAGCTTTACTTATGCAAATGCACCATTATATGGACATTATCTCTGAAAATGCATTCTTTAAGATTTGATTGCAGCCTACAACCAGAGTAATTAGAGACAAGTGGTGGAGTGTAACGAAGTAAATGTAATTTAAGTAGCCTTTTCACGTATCTGTAATATACTGGAGTAGTCCATTACTTTTTACTCAACTACAATTTAGGAAATCAGTTGTTCCTTTTTATTTATGAGAGAAAAGCCACCAATCAGGGTAGAGCCTGCTCTGTTTCGAACTTGTTCTGATTGCTACTTGGTGGTATGTATTTTACATGAAATTACAGTTCAGCGTTAGTTCAACATTAAGCAGAAAATCTTTAGAGGAATAAATGCTGGAAGAAACTCCTGACACAAACTTGCCACAACACCCATGGTCTTTTTTGCAAGATTATTTTTTTAAGTATTTGAAAAAAAGATTTTTGAGCTCATCACGGCTGGCACTAGCTATAGGCAGACAATTGCCTAGGGCCTTGGATTGGATGAGGGCCTCCATAACTCTAAAGAACCTATACACTAGTTCATCAACCAAAATAGGCAGCTCTTTATCCATTGCCTATAAATAACTGTCACTTACCTGAAGTGGAACCAGTTAATTTCACCATTTATATCATCCCTCGGGGATTGCTAAGCGAGAAGCTAAACAGGCACATAAAGAAACTGCAGCTATATGAGCTGCCAACATGTATTTTTGATTATAAAGTATTACTAAAATAAACAGAGCCTTATTCTGCCGAATCGCAACAGCACCATTTGAAGATGGATTATTATTTGCAGCCGGTTTATTCTGAGTTCAGAACAAAGCGAGTGCTGTGACGACTTTAAAAATACTAAAGAAAAAGTCCAAATTTGTAAATAAAAACAGCAATGGCAGATGCTGGATAAAAATGGATACTTTACCCTCATTTTACTGTACAGAGTAGGAAAAAATGTTCACTATTCCAAATAGTTGGAAAAGTGTGTTACTGTAAATAAATGACTAAACACATTACTAAAAGTTCTAGGTGATTCAGCCAGTGTGCCATTGCGATTCAGGGTTTACCTTTCATACCTTTTTTCTTTTCTTTTCTTTTTTAGTGTTGACCTTAGTTAAAATGTTACATGTCTAGAACTGGCTCTGGGGCTCAAAAATATCACTCCTTTTTTTTGCCTCATTAACATCATTCTATTAATAGATTGGTGTGCTAAGAGTACCATAAGAGTCTTTTTACATAAGCTGAGTTGATTAAGCAAAGATGTTATAGTATTCCCACCTGTTTAGAGAAAGAGTCCTCTAAATGGGTATATTCTGTTTGGGCAGGTGAATCTGGCTCCAGGTCAGGTGAATGCGGAGGGCCAATGCCGGGACTGTGGCAGGTCTGAGGCTGTGCCTGAGGCTGGCGGTCGTCGAATGAATACTGCATACGCATGTTGGACAGGATGATGCGCCGCGTCATGCGGCTCTCAGAAGCTGAGCTGCGCAGGCGCTCAAAGTTCTTGTTCATGCGGTACTGACGGAAGGCAGTCTGGATGGTACGTGCTGCTCGTCTGCTTAGAAAGTAGCCACCGTATTTCCTCTCCAGCATCTCCACCTTTAAAATGCAATGGGATTAGTCAGTTCTAAGTTAATCAGACCTCTTAAGATCAGCTTAGAGTGCTTTAGAAGAGTTTACAAGCATTCACAAATCTGTTAGCTAAGTTAGCTAACTCTAGACAGAGTTTGACCTTCAAAGTAGTGCAGGAAGTCTGGAGAATTCTTCCATCATGGTTTTAAACTAGAAAATGCTTAGCATGCAATTCTAGCTGCTCTACCTTCTTGTCCTGGAGATCAGTTGAAAGCTCATAGCTGTCAGACAGAGCTTTGCACCTCTTGTTCTCCTCCTCCTCCTGTTTGCGTAAGGCCAGACTAGCTGGCTGGTTACGGGTGCGCTGAGCCCAGGTGAGGCACGCTGGGCTTGGGGGTCCCACAACCGGCCCGTGGGGGCCTGAGGGGCCACAGCTTCCTTCCCGGTAGCAGTCAGAGCGTTGCTGGTAAGGAACTTTATTGGTGTCTGAGAAGGGGTTGGACTCTGAAGCCCGAGTCTCGTCATCAACACTGCATTTGGAAAAAGACAGAGAATGCAAAAGCACATTTCAAAAGTGAAACCCTGCATGAGATAAAAATCACCAAAAAAAGCAATTCAGCCTGCTGATGTCTATTTTCCACAACTTTGCATTTTTATAACTAGATAATCCGAGACTCTTGAGGGCTGTCAGAATAGATGAACAGTGCCTGTTAAAGCTCTACAAATACCAAAGACTTACCTGCTTATTTTATATATGTTTTTTTTTTCCCCTTAATTTCATTATCATGCAGCTTGTCTACACTAGTTCACATTATATAATTTTATTTACGGTTTATTCAGCCTCTTAGAGTGTACATCAAATAACATTTTTATGCCCTTAAACAGCTCTGAACAGACTTACTTGTAGGCTCTAGCCCCTAGGAGCATGTCTCTTATCCTGCTGGGTAGCATTGATGAATTCATTCATACATACACACAGTATATACATACACAGATCCAGACAGTGGCAAAAACAGAGCACAAAATCGCCACTGCTTGCTATATGATTAATTCATCTACAACTGCACAGTGCAAAAGCTACATACAATGTATATGACAAAATCTAACTCAAAAATTCCACTTATCTGAAAATAATGAGTGTGCATAGGCAGTCACAGCCCCTGGTGCCGCTGCCAATGTCAGGGTTGCAAAAGGAAACATTTCAGCATGTGACTACAGGGAGTGACATTTATTTTAAGCAATGTGGAGCCAAAAGCCTGCTGAAGACTGTATAATTTTGACTTGTGATATATTTTAAATAGCACTTGTCCATGTCCAGTATTCCATTATGCTTTTATATACACCAATAGATATTCTAACAGACAGTATAGCAGGTTTCCACATTTAATCACTAAAACTAAACACCAGACCAAGAATGCAAGAACAATAACCTTGTGCGTTACTACGGAAAAGCATAAAGGAAGGAATAATAGATATGGAACGTTCTACATGATAACTAGAGATGTTAACTTACTATACACCATTAGACAGACACACACAAACACACACATGCACACACACACACACACGTCCATTTAGTAAGCAAGCCCACAGCTTCCCTCGATGAAATCCCAGGTTCAGTAATTCATTAGCTCTACAAGTTCGTAGCTCCGGATCAACTCAACTGTTATGAAGAAAGTCACCACCACCTGGTCACATGTCCATGATCCTCCCTTCCTCCCCCACTTCCTTTCTCCCATACCCCCTCCCTCCCTGTTGCCTTCTGGCTATTCCAATTACAAGAAGTGCACTGGAGCAATGTGTACACATAATTGCCTAAGTTTGACTAAAAGGTTTTCCTTTGCACGCTTCAGTGTGATTTAGTCTCATTATAGAGAAAAGAAAATACCTTTTTACAGTTTACAAAGTACACTGAGGAATTTATGTGGAAGAAAAATAGTAAAAATAGCAATACAATAATTGAAAGTAAGAAAGTAATGATGTTTGAAGCATATACAGTATGTTATACTGTCTTATTATCATTCTAGTTTTTTGCCCATTTGCTGTTTGCCTTTTTTCTGTGTTTATCTATCCAGAGTTAATGTGGCTTCCTGTGTTTGTGAGGTGTTAATGGACTAGTGACCGGCTGGCAGGAAGTGTGAGTGGCTGTTCCGGCCATGGCTGCTTGGCTCGCCTTTGACATATATACATAAATCTCGCTCAGCACTGAACGTTTGACCTACTTATTTTTTTGGCTGTTCCATATACTATACAAACATATTGGGACATCTGACTTTGTTCCAAACTTTTAGCACAAAGTTGAAGACACACAATTGTATAGAATGTCTTTGGATGTGGTAGAACCAAACCAAATGTTCCAGCATGATAATGCTTCTGTGCTCAAAGCCAGCTCCATGAACATATGGCCTTCTCTGCTGGCCTAAACACAATTAGAAGCACTGACCTACATTTACAATCTAAATTCTAACATTTGCTCCATGAAATTGTATAAATTTTTTCCCAACAGGTTATTCTCTTTATTTCGTAGTGTTTCTCTTGGCTGCACTGCTTCCAGTACGTGTATGTGGAGTTCATATTTTTTGTCCAATAAGATTTCAGCCTCTATGTGCTGCCATGTCAATCTAATCTGCCCAGGGCCTTCAGATTCAGTAGTGCTGGCCGATGTACCTTAGATTATATTAGCAATGGGTCTGTTTCTTTAACCAGTCAGATTTCAAATTCGCCTCACAGGGCCAGTTAGCTGGCCCAGAATAGTGTCAGCTATACGTTTCCGTCCTCTGATTGGTTGGTCAGAGGGAAACTGTTACAGCCAAGTTCGACTAGCAAAACACATCTTTAGTGATCTGCATACATTAATACATCAGAGCTAGACTTTTTTATGCCCACAATGGCTGACGTAGGTTGAGAAATTTATTTGGTCTCAGACTGGAAAGATAGACATCGTGAGGAGGTCGGCTAATCCCGAAGCTAGCTATCTTATCTCAGCCCTGGAAATGGTTTGTTTGCCACTTCGAGACCAGTAAGTACGAGCGGTACCACTGGCTTACAGCCTCTGTGGAGCGCTGCAAATTATAAGTCTGCATCTCTGGTGAGTAGATTGTATTTTATTTAAATATTTAATGTTTTTGCCATGTTATTAGACAAATATTGATTCTGAACTGCTACAGATGATGTAGCAGTTGCGTTTGTAGTGTAGAGGTTTGGAACTTGCTTTTGTAAAAATGGTATTCACCTTCCATATGCGAAATTTCTCTCTCTCTGTAATGCCACGTGTTGTTATATTGCGTTTTTGTATAGTATTGATGGTTTCTTTAATTGTGACATGATAGTGGTGGTATTAAGAGGTGGATTAAGTCGGGTAAGTCCCCACTGAAGGCCCAGGTACCAAATGCATGGCCGCCACTGTGGGTAGGAGTGGAAGATCTTGTACGCTCTGCAGTAGAGTTCTGACTTCAACCCTTTATGGGATTAATTGGAACACTGACTGCACCACAGGGCTCCTCAACTTACATCAGTACCTGGCTTTGTGGATGAATGAGCACAAATCTCCACAAGCACACTCCAAAATCTAGTGGAACATCTTCTCAAAGGAGTGGGAACTAAATGTGGAATGGGACTTTCAAAAAGCAGGTGCAAACAAACGTTTGTTCATATAGTGTAGATGCATATTGCTGCTGTGTACCTGTACCTGTGTACTATGCAATGACAGTAAAATTGCATGTATCTATTCTGCCCTTTTCTGGAGACTATATTTAACAAGCTGAGCCTCATCAATTATCCTGGTAATACTGGTCTACAAAGAGAAAGCCTCGGAAATAAAAGTAGCTACATTTTTCAGAATTGGTCATCCATAAAGAAAAATTAAGTCATGAGTGTTAATTGGTTCCATTTCAAAGGTACAGATTCAGGCCAAAATTGCATCAAAATTAAGAAGGTGGGGTGTTCGATTATGCTTTATAATCAATAAGAATGATGCCACACCAATTATTATACATTTTATCTTTTTATTGATAGCACTAACATAACTTTGCATTTATTTATTACATTTTTTTAATGTAAGATCTTTATGCTTTTTTCATGAAAAACTGACCAAATTATAGGTGAGTTGGTCCCATTACTGTGTATTTTCCCAGACTGTTAAGATACAAACTTAAAATGATACAGTTTTAAACCATCCCTGGAGAGATTCCAGCAGTAATCGGCAAGCATGGACGGACTCAATTTCCTTGGTATCTTTTCTTCATGCCTGTGATATTCTGGTAGAATCTCTCCCCTTGCTCATCACTCACTGCCACACGGTTCAAAGCGAAATAGTCTAAATGCGAATGTAAGGACTTAGCCAATGACGCATATAAGTTTCACATGTAATGCAACAATAATGAAGGGCCCAACTTTAGTCCAAATCCCCTATTATGCATCCAAAATGTAGGTGGTGCATAATAATTTTTTTTTTACTACTGCCGTCATACTGCACTTTTGAGATGCAAATGTATCTGCATTGTTTACAAAGTTTTCGAGCCATTTTGGTTTCTGAGGGAAAATATCATGTGACTGTTCCCTGGTAATGTCTTTCACAAGCCACCAAATGTAACCGTATGTATGCATGTAAATGTATGATGCTAAGATCTGTCTAAAGCCAAATTTACTCTGCAATAAAATACCAATAAATTACTTTAATAAAGTGAAGATAAATGTATACACTTTTATATGGTACATTTTCATTGTTCTACTGTAAAGTGTAGAGAAATTACGAGGCATCATGGTTATTAGACACCACCCTCCCTTTTAGGCAAATATTGTGTATATTGCTTGTGTATAGATAATTTTACATTTTTATCTAGAAAACTTTAGCCAACGAGCTATCATCTGTTTGTTAATTCATCTAATCAAAATGATGTAAGGTCGACAAGTTCCCAAAATCTGTAGACCAGTGTAATTAACATGTAATCATTAGTGACATTCAAGATTTATTTTGTAATAAAATTCAAACTCTCCCCTCGATATTTGATTGATTTTCTATTATTTGTCACTCTTTTGGTTAAACTACCAGATAATAGAGATACAGGGTGGTGTTGAACTTCCTTACTCTGTTTCTGCGCAGTGCAGCAGTGATTGAGTTTTTCAGTCTCACCTCCTCATCATTTTTACATTTAAACAGTTCAATCCTCAGTTTAAGAAAGTATGATAATAAGTCCCTAACCTCTGTCCAAGCCTCTGATGTTCCTGAGTGCAGCTGCATCACAGAGCTGCATCACATTCCTTCACTCTGACTCAGCTCTCATCTCTCATGATTAGAAAATACCAACTTCTATTGAAAGTTTAAATGTTTAAGGAAGTTTGTCGCTTTCAGGAGACAAGATGTCCCTGTAATGCTAGGAACACAATGTGTGACAAGTTCGACCTTGTCTGGGTGGTTAATGAAAGTACAAAAAAGGAAAGAAAAAAAAACCAGAAAGGAGTTCAGGGTTTAAGGAGAGATGTGAGTGTAGGTGTAGTGTTATTTAGCTATGTTAATAAACAAATCAAAAGACATTCATCATAAAGTGAAGATGCTTGTGTGGGTGTGTGTTCTCGTCACACCTTCTCTTTTTCGCTACCTGTTTTATTCCTCTGTTCCTGCCACACTCCCAGACCACCCACACGCACCCACCCACACACACACACAGAGGGGAGAGGAGGAATCCGAGTTGCTTAGAGACAGTTGCTGTGAGACCAGTGTGGGAGGAGAGACTTTTCTCCTTTGGGAAAGAGAAAAGATGGAGTTGCTATGGTTACCAAGGCTTTTTTTTTGTTTTTGTTTTTTTACAGAGAGCGTTTCTACATGAGTTTGCGAGTTGTGAAAAATGATTTACCGTGTTCTGTTACAGCAGTGTTCTATTACAGCAGGAGTCAAGTTACAATGAGTACCATACAATGTATGATTTACCATACTGTACCGTATGACTTCTGGTATCGCAGCTTTTTGGTATAGAATATAACTGGTTTATCAATAAACAAAGAATAAACAAAACCCTGCAGGTGAACCAGCATTCAAAACACAAGAAGCTGCATTGTAGCAGTTCTGCAGTTATTTACATAATCCCTTATTATTTTTTTACTCAAATTGAATTATTTAAAGAAAGATCACTCCCCATATGTACATAGTTTTCCCTTTTTTTCTTCTCTGTTCTGTCGATATTTCTGATGAGCATTTGTTCAATAAAGATAAATGTAATGTGTATATATGGGTGTGTACTGATATGTCTGTATTGATGTATGTGTTTCTATACAAGTGTTTCCAGTTATATAATGTCTGACGTACATCTGATGAAACATCCGTTTTTTTTTTCCACTTTGTCCCAAAGCCAGTATGTGTTTAGTGTCAGCAGGTGTATCAGGTGTTCTGTTAGTGCTCTTGCTTTTATTCTGAAGACAAATCAGACCAAACCAATCCTCTGAACTGATTCAAACTATTTATCTTTTGAAAGGCTGTAGTGCTTCCTTAAGTGTGCTACATCCTTCAGCCTGGACCTCGTGAAACTCCATGAACCCCTCAGGCCACACTGCATAATAGATAACAGGAAAAATGATGCTGGTTTTGTCCCATAGGAGATCAAAAATCTTTTTTTTCTTCATTAAATGTAGTTAAATGTAAGGAAAATCATAAAATATGTGACAAAATTTTAAAAGGTGGTTAAAATCTACCATTTTGTCCTCATGTACTACATTATTATTACTACATAGGACCCATTCTAACCATAGATTTTAGTGACATTTACACCATTTGGCAGACACTCTTATCCAGAACGACTTACAATTATCTTATTTATACAAATGAGCAGCTGTGGGTTAAGGGCCTAGCAGAGGCAGCTTGGTGGTGCTGCAATCTGAACTCATGACCCTCTGATCAGAAATCTACCATCTTAACCGCTGAACTACCACCTCCTTAAATGGAGATAGGCGGGTATTTAAGCCCTATTTTTTTATTTAAATATTAGGAAAAAATATTTCAACACTACATCATATCATATTATCATATCACTATATTACACAGACGAGCTTATCATTTGTAAGCTGATAAGAGATAAGCAAATCATAATCACAAGCATGAACCGAAGAACGGCACGAGTCTATTTTCGTAGCGTTCATTTGACCTGTTTCCTGTTTGTAAACATGTTCATGCATGCCGGAGAGGCAGAAAGCCAGCCTGGTTTCTTACAGTGGGTACTGATTATTATACATAAAATGTTTCCGATGTACTGTTGACAATCATCATAAAAAAGTTATTCTGTACATAATGAAATTTCTTTGGCTTGGTGGATTATGACTTTTTTCTGAACAGCTACATGATTTAGGCAGACTAGAAAAAAGTAAACAAGGTTAAAGAATACTTGTTGCAGGACCTTGGACCACTCATCCATGCATAACTCTTTTATATGCCTGGCCTTTGTACTTTTGGTGTGATTGTAGAGATTTGTGCTCATACAGCCACAAGAGTGTTAGTAAAGTATGATGTAGGGTGAGGATCCTTGGGTGCAATCAGCGCTCCAATTCATCCCAAAGGTGTTTAACAGGTTGAGTTCAGATATCTATAGAGGCCAATCAAGATCTTCCACTTCAAAGCATGTAAAGCATATCTTGATGGAACTGGCTTCGTGCACAGGGACATTGTCATGCTGGAACAGATTTGGGTCTGCCAGTTCAAGTGAAGGGAAAATATAATGCTACAGCATCCAAAGACATTTTATACAACTGTACGCCTCCAACTCTGCGGTAAAAGTTTGACGAAGAAATATATGCGGCTGAAATTAAACCTAATGAATATAAACATGAGGTTTGCAAATCTTTTACTTTCACTTTTCTCCTTCAAGCATTAATAAGCGCTAGAAGGAATGTTCTAGCGCTTATTATTGCTTGAATACTTGCTAGAAGGAATGTTAAGAACATTTGTTATAACCTGCTCGACAAGTTCTGTGAAAACAGTGCTCTTTAATATCAACTATACATTTAACTGACTAACTAAAGACTGAGTATCAAATCAAGGATCACTGCTACTAACCCTAGTGCGAAAAGCTATGATGATGCAGACGAGCTGTGAGGTGAATATCACAAAAACACACTGTCTGAGCAACAGCTCAAGTTCACAGACAGACACGCCAAGCATTCGGATGATGTGTCATCGCAGTTTTTTCTTTGCTTCTTCTGCCAAGTTATGCAAGAGCAAGCAGGATGGCTAAAATTAGCCCATTTTTTAACGAATGCTTCACACAGAGACGAGCTGTAGGAATGGGAACAGGCTGTGTACGTCCAAACACTGGGCCCTCAAACAAAGGATACAGATCAGTTAGATGTGAGAGCGGAAAGCCAATATGGGAATTGAAGAGAACCGCAAACAAATTAGGGAGGATATCAAGTTGCTTTATACTTGACAGCTCATATGCTGTAGATGAAAAGGTGGCGCAAAAGCTAACTTTATATATGAATACAATTTGACAGCGGCATCACTCGTTAAATCTAGACGTAAACAAACAGAATTACCCTTGAGAATAAAGTAAAACAACATTTTTTTTTCTGAGTGCCAATAAAGTCCTACAAAACAGATAAGATGTTGGTGCTTCGAATATAATGTTTAAAGTAAAATGTCAATGTGCCACTACAGAAAATTTGTTGTTGTTGATTGCTCAAAACTGATTGGTCTTAAGACAGTAAACAAAAGATGAAGCCTGGAGTGTTTGTCAGCATAGGTAAGTCTTCAGGACAGAAAAGTTTGTGCTTTCTGGCAAACATATGCTGCATTTTGAGAGGGAGATAAATAAAAAAAGGAGAGGCTGGTGAAGGCATGGCAGATTTCTGAGGTGATAATGTGAGTAAGAGCAGGAAGTAACTTGTCTCTCAGACATTCCAGTACATTAAATCTATATAATGTACATTAAAAAAAGGTTAACTATGAACATCTTGGCAAATCAATGTGGCATAAATGGAATAATACATTTATGAATATACTTTTATACACAATGAATGCAATTTTCAGGTGTCCACTGATTACCACAGACCGATCATTAATCTACAACCAGGTCTTGTTATTAAAAAATACGTAATGCCAGAAAATGAACCATAACAAGAACTCCTTTATGACCATCCACCAAGCACCAATGATTCACCACCATATTTAATGTTTCAGGCACTATAGTTTGTTTCCATAATAGTTTACTAATGGATTTTACAATATGACAAATGCCATATTTCCATCTCAGTCAAAAGCAACAATATTTGGTAATAGACTATATCTAGGTTTCTACAAATGATGAAAAGAAAAATGTATAAATGTTCATAATTTTATACCAAATGATTCTGGAGTTCAATGTATATTGAGGTCAATAGAAAGTGGATTTTTGCCATTTAATACTTAAGCTACAAATATACATTATATGGAAATAACTTGGCACTCTGGCCATGAGATTCGGTTGTGATTTTTGAACATCCTATTCCACATTTAGTCTCCATTTGCTGTTATAATAACCTCCACTCTTCTGGAAAGATGTTCCACTAGTTTGTGAAGGGTGCTTGTTGAGATTTGTAATCATTCAGCTACAAGAATGTTAAAAAAGTTAGGTACTGATGTAGGGTGATGAGGCCTGGGGTGCAGTCAGCATTCCAATTCATCCCAAGGATGTTCAGCAGGGTTGAGGCCAGTGGTCTATAGCGGACATCTCAAGCTCTTCCTGTCTAACCCATGTAAATTATTTCTTCATGGAGCTTTCTTTGCGTACAGGGACATTTTCATGCTGGAACAAGTTTATGTCTCCTAGTTCAAATGAAAGGAAAATTCAATTCTACTGCACCTAAAGACATTTTTTACAACTGTATGCCAACTTTGTGCTAACAGTTTGGGGCAGGAACCACATATGGCTGGAAATGTCTCCCAAAATTTTTGCCAATATATTGTAAGTGTGATCGCTCTAATCTCTTTACTGTCAATTTGTTATACTGAACCATTTAATTATCTGTTTATTGTGTAAAACAGAACCAATTTGGACGCAACTCAGCAGAAGCTTGAGGTAAAGCGGATTATTCTGTAAGTTTGACACATGCTGTTTAAGAGAACAGTGAATACACATGTCAGCAAAACCATCAAGTACAAACCTACACACTTTAACTACAAAAGCTACACCCACTGATTATCACATTTTAACCTTTATTGCACTCCTTTAATATCTTTTTTACTGTGTCGTAAAAACACAGACTACAGCCAACTTCAGTCAAGGGCTTGGTCTCAGTGTCAACATAATGCAACACACACACACACACACACACACACACACACACACACACACACACACACACACACACACACACACACACACACACACACGTGTTCAGGAAGTAGGATTAAAATAAAACCAAGGAATCTTTTCCAAATAAACAATAAAGCCTTCATATGATGCTATAAAAACGTCTTAGATCCAAGACATTGTTTTACTGACACTAAACCCGAGCACACTAATTTACTAAAAGATGCACTTTGATAAAAACAACACCTGAAGGTGGCTGCATTATAGTGGGATACATAAAAAACTTCAGTGTTTTCCTTGAGTGACAGTGACAAAGTTTATAAGTTGAAGTTTATAATAAAAGTAAAACTTACCGACATGTTGAGTTACCAAGAGTCATTCAGATCAGACTGATGTTTCGGGGCAAACATATGTACTCACACTTGCACACCTTACACAACCAAATGTTTGAAATTCCTCGGATATTGTTGGCTGTGCAAGTCTAAAGAAAACCGACACACCCCACAGACTGAAATAGATATAAAGAGAGAAAGATGGTCAAGACTGTAAGTTTGAAATGTGCCTTTACTTTTCCTGAGTTTAGACAGGAATAGTGTGTGTGTGTGTGTGTGTGTGCCAGTCAAGAGGTGGAGCCAAACTTACCCAGCTCACATATCATTACAAAGATATGTTAGGTATTAATTACAGCTCATTTGTGTGTGTCTAAGTGTGGGCTTTTAAAGACTTTAAAAGTTGGGCTTTTAAAGTTGCAAAAAAAAAAAAAAGGAAAAAAAAAAGCAAATACGTTCAAATTGTTTTATTTCAGCACTGTAGATTCACACAATGGTGTTTTTGTTTGTCTTTCCTAAAATACAATAATCTCTGTTGCATAAGTTATAAATCCTGCAGCAACCCAAATCACATTTAGTTTAACCACCTTTTTCTTCATAAACCAACACGTGCCTCTATTGCCTAGAAATGCTAAAACATCTGGCAGCAGTGCATAGAATCATGCAGATACAGGTCAAGAGCTTTAGTTAATGTTCACATTAAACATCAGATTAGGGAAAAACTGTGAACTCAGGGACTTGGTTGTTGGTGCCAGATTAACTGGTCTGAGTATTTAAAAAACTGCTGATCTGTCACACAAGAATATCCAGAGTTTTGCACACAGAATGGCGAGAAAAAAAACACACACCTTACTGATGAGAAAGGAGAACGGTCGAAATAGATCGAGCTCACAAAAGGCCCAAATTAACACTTTACAACATTAGCAAGGGAGAAAATCACATCACACACAACTGCGCAACCTGCTAAACTTTGAAGAGGAGGATATACAGTATAACAGTTAAAGTCCACATCAGGTTTCACTCCTGTAAGCCAGAAACAGGAATCTAAGGCTTCACTGATCATAGCTTCACTGAATCTATTCAGGTAAAGATTGAAAAAAACACACCTCAACTTTTCATTTGGGAATATCAGAAAATAAACAATGAAATTAGATAAAAGATTCTCTACTGAGAACATATCTGACATTTTTGTTCTTGTAATCCATTCAGATTTGGGTTATTGTAGCAACTATTTATTGTATTCTAGAAACTATTATTGTTAAAAGGTGTAAATAATTCTGGAGCAAGCAACAAAATTTTTTAAGGCCTAACCATTATAATATATAGGCCTATAACCCTATATATATATATATATATATATATATATATATATATATATATATATATATATATATATATAAATATATATATATATATATATATATATAGCTCAAAGGGGTGGCGGAAATCCAAACCCTGAACTGGGCTGAACTGGGACCGTGTACTATTCTGTGGTTGAGTTAAAGTTCTCCTTTAATTTAAATTCATTGAAAAGGCATAATGTAATTATTTTTATATTTTTGGTATGTAGGTTTGGTTCAGTTACTGCAGTCTATATGTTATTGTTCACACTGGGCAAAACTGTGCTGACATTTGATTAGCAATAAAATAATATCAGTTCAAGGTAGTGCTACATTTTGACACTTTTACTGTATAACAGTGACACTCTATTACAGAAAACAAAAAAAAGCTTAAAAGAATCAAATAAGTACAAGTTCAAACTTTCATGTTAATTGTAAATAAAATTCTGACAATGAAAAAAACTGCTTCATGTAAAGTTCCATCAATAAATAAAAGGCGATACCGATAAATTATTGTATAGTCGATGTATATATATATATATATATATATCTTTTCAAGGGACAATACTATAGAAATAAAACTTGGATATATTTTAGAGTAGTCAATGCGCAGCTTGTATAGCAGTACAGATTTACTGTCATCTAACCTTAACATACAGCCATTATTGTCTGAATAACTGGCAACAAAAGTGAGTACACCCTAAGTGAACATGTCAAAACTGTGTCCAAAGTGTCAATATTTTGTGTGAGCACCATTGTTATCTAGCACTGCCTTAATCCTTCTGGGTATTGAGTTCACCAGAGCTGCACAGGTTGTTGCTGGGATCCTCTTCCACTCCTCCATAATGACATCACGGAGCTGCTGGATGTTAGACACATGGTGCTTCTCCACCTTCTGCATGAGGATGCCCCACAGGTGCTTAATAGGGTTCAGGTCTGGAGACATACTCGGCCACTACATCACATTCACCTTCAGCTTCCTCAGCAAGGCAGTTGTCATCTTGGTGGTGTGATTGGGGTCGTTATTATATTGGAAAACTGTTGTTCACCCACGTTTCTGAAGGGAGGGCTTCATGTTCTGCTTCAGAATGTACATGTTAGAATCCATGTTTCCCTTAATGAACCGAGGAACCAATCCCCATTACTAGCAGCACTCATGCAGCCCCAGACCATGATGGTACCACCACCATGCTTGACTTTAGGCAAGACACAATTTTCTTGGTACTTCTCACCAGAGTGTCACCACACATGCTGGACACCATCTGAGCCAAACAAGTTTATTGTAGTTTAATTAGACAACAGGACATGGTTCCAATAATTCATGCTCTTGAACAGGTTGTTCAAACTGATTGTGAGCTTTCTTTTGAGGCAGCTTCAGAAAAGGCTTCCCTCCGGGACAATGGCTAGGCAAACCAACTTGTTGCCGTGTGTGTGTGTGTGTGTGTGTGTGTGTGTATAGTCTGAGCACTGACAAGTGGACCTTCCGCTGCTGCAACCTTAAAAGCAATGCTGGCAGTGTTTTTAAAACCAGCCTCTGCACCTGATGCACAGCACAAGGACTCAACTTTTTTGATGGACTCTTGCGAAGCTTGTTCCGAGTGGAACCCATCTTGGAAAACCTCTGTTTGACCCTGGCCACTGTACTGTAACTCAGTTTCAGGGTGGTACTGATCTTCTAGGCCAGGGGTCTCTAATCTTTTCCAGAAAGGGCCAGTGTGGGTGCAGGTTTTCATTCCAACCAATTAATGGTTACACCTTATAGTCATTGAAAATGAAGATCATTAGATTTGAACAGGTAGAATTTGGTGTGGACTTGCTTGGTTGGAATAAAAACCTGCACCCACACTGGCCCTTTCTGGAAAAGATTGAAGACCCCTGTTCTCGGCCATCTTTGTGGAGAGCAACAATTCTAATTCTTAAATCCTCATAGTTTCTTTGCCATGAGATGCCATGTTGAACATCCAGTGGTCAGTATGAGAGAATTGTACAGAAAGTGCCAAATTGTAACTGCTCTAATACAAGATACACAAATTTGTATGGTCCTGTCAAGCAGACAAAAACATGAACATGAATAGGACATGTGGCTTTGCGTGGTTAAATGACATACAGCTGCATTAAACAGACATTAAACAGACATTACTGCTATAAAAGCTGCAAATTGATGACTAATAATTATATCCAAAGTTCATTTCTATAGTATTGTCCCTTGAGAAGATCTACTAAAAAGGTTGCTGAAATGTGAGGGATGTACTCGCTTTTTGTGAGATACTATATGTATTAAATAGAGCTTAGTTCCTATTTTATTAAATTCATATGGATATTCTTTATTGACATTCTTTGTTTAATCATGCTTTGTGCCTTGGAATATAAAACCCAGTCAACCTGCAGTCTGAACTGCAGTCCTTACCTTAGTCTTGCAATGTTGACGCAAGACTGTGTTACAGCATTGCTCATGCTTAATAACCATGACAAAAAAGCTATGAATACATCCAAATCTTTAGGGCAATATAAATTTACAGACCAGATACACACTCTCTCTTTAAATACAGTTAAGTATCATCATTTGATGGAAAGATTTTCCAGTCTACAAATGAGTCTGCAAATTGTAATGTAAAAACACTGAGGAAAAAAAAAGTCCTGTCATGTTGCATCCATAATGAAGTTTACCGGTAGGAGGGACTACTGCATCCAGAGCCAGTGCAACAGAACTGGTGCAAAGAGTTTCTGTCCACCTCCTCTTCCTCCTCTCTACTCACCAAGGTGAAAAGATGAGTGAGAAACAGAGAGAGAGACAGAGAGAGAAAGAGACAGATAGAGAACATTCATATTATGTGGAAACATGGAAGACATTAATATCATGGAAAATAGAACATAATTGAACATTTAACAGAGTGACAATGATGTAAACACATTTTTCAAACAAGTGAAAATATTTAGCCTGCAATAAAGGAAAATCACACTTGCATATGACCACTAGATGTCAGACTTGAAACATTACAGTATCTCTGAGGTCAGCGAATATTTGAACAGCTTACCTTCTTGAACTGATGAAAACATTAATTTCTAAGCAACACTACCAGAAATATGCTATATGCTAATAGGCTTCATAAACAAAATGCATTGGGACACCTGACATTTCGAGTCGTATATGTGGTTCATCTTCTGTTAAAGGCTTGCAACTGTATAGAATGCCTTTAGATGCAGTATCATTCCATTTTCCCTTTACTTGAACTAGGACCTTAACCTGTTCCTGCATGACAATTAATATATGGTTTACATTGGTTGGAGTGGAAGATCTTGAGTGGCCTGCTATAAAGCTCTGACCTCAACCCTATTGAACAACATTAGGATGAATTTGAACTCCTCCTCACCTACATCAATACCTGCATATACAAAAGCCCTTTTCCCTGAATGAGTACAGATCTCCACAAGCACAACTTTAAAATCTAGTGAAGTATCTTTTCAGAAAAGTGGCGGTTATTTAACAGCAAATGAGAACTATATGTGAGAATGTATGTTTAAGCAGCCCACACAATTCTTTGTCAGGTGTTCACAAACCTTTGTCCATATCATGTGTGTATATATTCTATATACTAAATATTACTATATATACTATATATAATTTTATATTATACCACAATGCTGAATAGCAGCTCCGACATTTCTGGCTTCATGGGAAATCACAGGTTTTTAATTAATGCAATCGTTCTGATGCCATAATTGTTTTATAAGAATAATCGTTTCTATAGTAACGACCGATTCACATGGACTTTTGTTTTGCCATACACTACCTATAATGGAAATTAACAGAACATGATGGTATCTAACGAGGTGTGTGTAAAAGTTGATATGGTGCAGTTTCCTATGATGTTTATTTAAGATGAAGGGAAGAAATCTTGTGCAATTACGTCTTATCTTTAAGACTTAAATAAAAAATATATTATATGATGTTATATGAAATGAAATGGTATTATATTACATTTTATTACATTATAATAGCACATAAATTTACAGTGCTTTTCTCACTAATCAGAGATTTCCACACTGGATTGTAAATGACAGCTAATGAGACAGCATTTTCTTTTCCTCTATCTCCTCTCCCGGGGTTGTGCTAATGTTTGTGCTATTCTGGTGCACATTTTTCAGTCCAGACATATCATGTCAGTGAGCAGGCAGAGAGCATTATGGTAATGTTATCACTTACTTTCTCCCCTACTGTCTCTTAAACTGTGTTTGTTTGTTTGGAGGAGGTGGCTTGAGGAAAGATGGAGGGAGAAGTGTGGGAACTGAAAGAATTTCAAATAAAAGCAGTAGCAATCGTAAATGATTAGTGGAAAAGCGTTCACCCTTTTTCCTTTGCACACGTTTTCTGTAGGTGAACAATTCACTTTATCTGTATCAGCAGTAAACTACTGCCCATCTCTGGTTTAATACGAGGCTAGTTTAAAAAGCAACATTAACTCCATATTTGTTGCATTGCTTTATGTGTAATGTGTGTCTTAAAAAAAACATCTGAACACGGGAGAACAGACTACGGTTGAGGCAGGGTAAACCTGGTAGCCCTTACCTTGTTTTAACAGTGTTAAGAGAGACAGGAGGCTTCAGCCTACAAGGTCTGGAGCGGCAGCAGAACTGATGATGACCGTAGCTATGAGTGCTCAGATGGTTGTTGACACAGGAGTCGAAAGAGCGATGAGTGAGTGTGGAGAGACTTGGAAATGAGTGTAGTCTGATAGAGAAAGGGAGAAGAATGGGAGACAAGTGGAGTGAGGGACAGAAATGGACAAAGAGATCCAATTAAAAGCCCAGACAGCAATAACAAGCAGATGACAAAACAGCACATAAAAAGATGCAAGTTTGTCATGGAATGTTGCTCACTGTAAGTAAAAATCAGACACCAAGACATTCTCAAAACACACTGATCCATTACTCAGGCAAGAACCAGGCTATAAAACTAACTGAAACTAATGTGTGTTTTATCTGGAGAGCAGATCTGGAATAATATGAGACCATAATATTACTTTGTTTTATTAATGCAGACATGCTGCAGCAAAAATATGTAATGATGGTTCTGTTCTTGTATAATTGTACATAGTTAATATCAGGGCTGTAATAACTAATTGATTGAAGTCCCTAACTTGCAGTAATGAAGAGACACAAAGCAAAACTCACAGGGCAAGAGGAGCCATGTGTCAGCTGTGTGGAATCATTTCACAATAAATGTGAAGGAAAATACATCACCATGGCATCGCAAGCATTACCTCAAGCATGAAAAGCAACAGGACTGCCTTTTTAATAGCACCGTGATTGTGATGTGTCCATTAACAAAACATTATTTCTAATCCACAGATTCCACTGATGGCAGTTTTTATAGCTGACGTTTTTACTGAAGGCTAATGGGAACTCTGAAAGGGCATTATATGCTTTTTTTTTTTTTTTTTATAAAGCCTATTTTTAATGTCTGTTTTTAAAGTCTTTTTCATTGTGCAGTGTTTTTCTTTTATTTTTATATATGTGTTATTGGCATGGTTCTTTAGGCGAATGAGGACACAGGAATCCCACTTGGGTATGGACCGAAACAACCCAAAACAGAACAAAACCAAGTGAGCAATTAGACATCAAATTGACACTGATTCATCCCCACCCAAAACGTGTATTTTGGGCATTTATTTGCAGCTGTGAGCTACTGAGCAGAGCAAAGAGATACAAACTGAGCCAAGAGCAGTGCTGTAGTGGTGCAGCAAAATGCTGCAGTGATGTGGTATGCAATATTTTGACAAACTGACAAAAAAAAAGAAAAGAAAAATAAATGCAGGAAATGTTTTATTATTTAATCATTAAACCATTTAATTGGCTGTGCAAAGATTTATCAATTGCCATATTTGCAAAAAATTAATACATTCATTTTCATGTTATGTTTTCAGCCTCGCACCTTCCAGGCAAGTTTTTTATTTTTTTTTTTTGTTTTGGTTAATTATGTGTAGTGTGACATCAAACCAAACTCAACAGCAAATAAACCAAACGTATTCATTTCACTTGAATTTGGACTTGGCAAACTGACAAATAGATGAGAAAACGGCATTATTATTATTAGCCATCCAGATATGGCTGGCTGTGAAATGTCTATTAAATATTCTGCTGTACAGGCTTACTGTAATAGTATCTGGAGAGAGAGAGAGTAAGAGAGTAAGAGAGAGCGAGAGAGAGAGAGAGAGAGAGAGAGAGAGAGAGAGAGAGAGAGAGAGAGAGAGAGAGAGAGAGAGAGAGAGAAGAGTGCAGCACTCTTCACAAGCTTACATAAGACTAGACAGTCTAAGCTTATTGTATTTATATTGTATATTATATGGTGGGGGTTTTCTTTAAAAACCTCTTTATTCAGCCATGTATTCTGACTCGCCTTTCAATAATGCATCACTCAGTACTGCGCTAAAACACAGCAAGCTAGCAAGTGCATGACTGCAAGTAAAAAAGAACAAAGGTCTGATACCTGTTAAACATCCTACTCTCTACAGATCAACTCTACAGATCTCAGTGAAAGGATTTTTTTCTTCCCAAAGACAACCTCATCTTCCTCTCTGTGATGGATAGAGTGTGTGACTCATTTCATCTGTAAAAATTGCTAGCGTTTTAGTACCGTGAATGGGTTTTGATTCACATTAGCATCTAAATGCTCTGGCCTGCAAAGCAAGTCCAGCTGCTGTCAAACACGAGAATCCAAATCTACTCGTTTTCCCATGGAAACTACTTTGTGTGCCTGCATTCTCGGGGGCTATTGGAGAAAGATCAATTGAGACAGAGCAGGTCAAGACTTTGAGACAAACTGTCATGGTTCTGTCCAAAGTGTCATAAAAACAACTTGAAAAAATCATCATAAAGAGCTGTTCAGTGCTGTTATTAGACATGTTATTAGTTATGTGCCTGCAAACTCACTTCTTACAAACAGAAAATGACACAAGCTGGGAAAACATGGATGAAGTAGCACATTTTGTTTTGACCCAATTATTTTGAGCGTTCTGATTTAGTTTTACATAAATATATGATTTTTTTTTAAAATGGCAGTGGATTAATTGGTTAAATAAAATATTTGAGCTCTGTTTGAAGATTCTTGTACGTGATCTCAGAAAACATATAGCGTAACAGTCAAGTTTTGCTGCTAGCTTCTAAAAACTAGCGCCTTTCTTGAGGCACTCTAATGACAAAATGATTAATGTAGTGACTCACATACTTATTTTAAAACCTTTTTTTTTAGACTATATCAATAGAAAGCAGTTGTTATACTGCAGCAGTCACAAATATACCCCTGCATCTACATAGGATGCATTTTTTATAGGCTATTACCTTATATATATTCATCATATCCTGCTGGGGGTAGTTCATGAAAGGTTCCTCTCATTGATTAAAAACTCAGAGTTGGTTTGTTTTGAATTTTGGAGTGTGGTTAGGAAGATTTGTGCTCATTCAGACACTAGTGCTTTAATCATTTCAGGTACCGATGTAGGCTGGCATGGGGTGCAGTCAGAGTTCATCCCAAAGATGTTCAATAAAGTTGAGGTCAGAGATCTATAGCAGGACACTCAAGATCTTCCACTTCAACCCATGTAAAACATACTTTCATGGAACTGGCTTTACGCACAGGTAATTCAGCATGCTGTTTGGAGCTCCAAGTTCAAGTGAAATATTTTTTTAATGCTACCGCATCCAAAGACATCCTATCCAATTGTGTGGCTCTGGCTTTGCGTTAACAGTTAGAGGAAGAACCACAAATGACTAAAAAGTCAAGTGTCACAATACTTTTGTCCATCTAGGATGTATTGTGCACATATATTGTGCCGCTAGGAATCAAACTAGAAAAGAGTGTGTGGAAGGCAGAAAAGGTGCCTCTGCTCCTTTTCTCTGTCACTATGATTAGTACTCCAGTTAGATGTAAAGGTTTAGATGCTAGTTGGGTGGTTGTTTCAGCTTAATGCATGAACAGACAGAAAAGTACTTTAGATATAAAACATGCAGACCATAAATAATAATACATTGATAATAAAAGGTCCTCCCAGTTTCAAAGGATGGTTCAACAATGATTATGCATATAAATTTCCACTAATTCCCTCTCCTCATTTCTCAGCATTATTGCATGTTATATAACACCTCTTTAGTCTTTACATATACATTTCCAAAGGAAGACATTGATGCTATGTTACAATCAAAGAAAACCTAAATAACATCCCGTTCCTGTGGTGAAACAAGATCTCAAATTATTATTGACAGCCTGAAGTCAATAAAAAAAAAATGCCATACTATCTATGTGTTTCCAAACCCCGAGATGATTGCAACACAAGTAGAAATTGAGTGCATGTGGAGGAAGAGTGAGTCTCCAGGCGAGCTTCCCAGTGCGGATAGTTATGTAACACTAACAAAGCGAGAGGCTCTAACTCCTGCAAAACCACATTTTATTACTACAACACAAAACAACACGCTGTATTTCTCCTTTAAAGCATGAGGAATAGGGTCACCTGAATGGTCCCATATGCAGCCTCACATCCTCCATATCCCACACACACACACACACACACACACACACACACACACACACACACACACACACACACACACACACATATATACATATACACGCCTTCTGTGGGCTCTGCTCACAGAGACCACTTAGCCATTCTTTTCCTTATTCTGTGTCTCGCTCAGCTGTAATTAACACTATCTTTCTTTCTAGCAGAGCGCTCTATTTATAACTTCCAATCTTTCCACACCTGCATGCTCCCCCTCTATCCCTCCTGTCCTCCGCCTACCCCACTGATTTTGGCAGGCTGTGGGGTCAGGGTGTGTGTGTATTTGTGTGTGTTTGTGTGTGTGTGTTAAAGAAAAAACATACAAAGTGCACTGTGAAGTATGAAGAACACCCACACAGAGAGTCGATATAGTGCTTCAGATGAAAGTTTGGAGGTCACACAGGAAGACCAGAGGAGAATGTGGAACTCCACATGAAGAGCAGAGTGGGAGTAGAGAGACAGAAAGAAAGAGGGGAAATGAGAGGGAAAGAGACAAAGGTAGAGAAAGAGTGTGTGCAGAAGAGTATTGGCAAGGACAGGTAGACTGAGGAAGGAGATAGGGATGGAGAGACGGTCGGTCGGTCGGACAGACAGACAGATAGATGTTTATGTCATTTGCACTGTAGATAGTGTTTGTGTGTAACAGAGAGAAAGTGAGATCAAATGTGTGTGTGTGTGTGTGTGTGTGTGTGTGTGTGTGTGTGTGTGTGTGTGTGTGTGTGTGTGTGTGGCGTGTGTGTACATGTGAGAGAGAGAGATTTAAATATATTTGCCTGCTTCATCGATTTTAAAAACGCTTTTGACTCCATTTGGTGTCCAATTATAGAATATTTTACAAAATCTTGAAGAGGGGTGTAGGGGTAAAAACATGATCTCATCAAATCCATGTACACAGGGAACAAGTGTGGAATCAGAATTGGAAATAAACAAGCCAATTTCATCTCTCAGGAGCGTGGCGTGAGACAGGGCTGCTGTTTAATTTCCACACTCTTCAACATCTACATTAATGATTTGGCCTCCATCTTAGTGCAGTCTGCAGTGCCTGGTCTCACTCTACACGACTCACAGATTAAACTCCTGCTGTATGCAGATGACTTGGCTTAGGAAACTAAACACACATTTAGCTTAGGAAATTAGATTGAGCATGCCAAAAAGTTTTCGATGATATAAAACAACAAACATCCAAAACTGAGACACACCTTGACAAAGTACAGACGCAGTCCTGTCTGCCCCGAGAGCAGAGACTGTGCCAGCAATGTACACTGAAAACAGTGAGACAGAGCTGCACCTTTTCACTGAATGCACCCAATACAACCACATTCAAACTGAATTCTTCACCAAAATGAACCAAATCACCCCTAAATTTACCTCCCTCTCAGTCCTCATCAAACTGCCCCACCTACTGGGGGAACACAGAGAGAGCTGCACACTCACAGCCCACTACATACACACATGCCATTGGGTGAAAGACAGTGCCATGTCAGTTAGTGTATACAACACACACACACACACACACACACACACACACACACACACACACACACACACACACACACACACGTATATACATTTAGTTTCATAAAAAATAAAAAAACGACTTATTTATTATTAATATTATATATAATATTCTTTTATTTTTAAACCATATAGTTTTAATTATATTGGTATTATAGTTATATATACTTATATATATAAGTTGAAAAATCATAAATATAAATTTTTTAAAACATTTTAGGGGAAAAAAAAGGTAAACGCACTGTACTGTCTTTATGTTTTAGTATGAAATTATCCCAAATTTTGGAAACTTTCTTTCGTTTTCTTTGCCCTGAATCCTATGAAAGCCAGTTTCCACCACATAAAAAAAGTTTGCCTAATTAATGAATGAATTAATTCTCACAATTCTGAGTTTATTCCTCGTAATTCTGACTTTTTTACCTTGCATTTTGAATTCTGCCATAATTCCTCGGAATTGCATTTTTATTTCTCATAAACATCCAGCATTCTGGTGCATCCACCAGAAATCCACCGGTAACCATGTTTTTGGCTTAAAGTGTGAAGTTGTTGGTGTATGAACGCCTCCTCTGCTTCATCTTGGATCTGATTGTTAGACAGAGTTCTCTCCAGGGATCGGAGTCTTAGTTTGATACCATGCGATTCTATTGATTATACTGTAGGTCATTTAATTTTCAATGTGTAAAGCTTTCTGGCACTACAGAGAGGGTGACACTGCCAGATAGAATCTTCTCCTTGCCTCTCGCTGTTTTCTCCCGGTCCCTCCAGTTTTTCGTTCTGCATTATCTTCTGTGTTACCTGTCCAGAGCGCTCCAGAGTTTAGCAGGTGGTGCGTCAGTTATAAGGGTCCGTGGGGATACACAATGATCCATGTGTAGTTAAATGGACTAAACAAAGCAAGGCAAATAATTTGCAAATTGTTTGGATTCGAATTGCTCAAGGAATCGTTTCAGCCCTAATTATTATTATAGTTTATTATTTCTGACTGACTGTTATTTTTGTTGTCATGTGTCTGTATATTCCATTCTTTGGCAATACAAATGTCCATATTTTCATGCCAATAAAGCAACCTTTGAATCATGAATCTTGTGAGAGTGAGAGAGAGAGAAAGATGGATACAAAATAAATGTGTGCATGTTTCTGTGTGTGTGTGTGTGTGTGTGTGTGTGTGTGTGTGTGTGTGTGTGTGTGTGTGTGTGTTTGTGTGTGTAATAGAAAGAGCGAGAGAAATAGAGAGAGAGAAGTGAATGTAAAATCAAGTGAGGATACAGAAAGGTGAAATGTGATTTGCACTGAATGGCAGAGTGATAGATGATGTGGAGAGCTGTGCCAGTGTGTGGGAGCTTCTGTATAAAAAAGAAAAAGAAAAACATAACTAAAGCACAGGCAGAGATGGATGGTCAAAAAAGAAAAAAAAATCAGTGCAGCACATAAAGGATAAAAGCACGCGAATGATGGTGCTTTGAAAGAATGAGTCAGACAGATAGACAGACAGACAGACAGATTGAGAGAGAGAGAGACAGACAGACAGACAGACAAAATATTTCATATTAAAGAGAAGCGGTTTCATGAAAGGGTGCATTATTAAAGCTATTAAAGCACAGCTGCGTACTTCTTCTGTGTCTAAATACTCACACCAGCACACAGCTGATACAGCGTCTGGCTCAGTCAGGCCTCAGATTAAAGTGTCTTATACATAATTCTGCACAGTGTACAGTCTGTTGATGTGAGACACTCACATTTGTGTGGTTTCTTGTTGCAAATGTTGGATGACAATTATGTATGGTCTCTCTTATAATATGTTATTTATTGATATTCAATGTTCAATATCACTTAATCCACAAAAACTGTCACAAAAACTAGGACAGAGGCAATTCCACACTCAATCACACACTGCTCCATTTGTTGCCTGTGTACATGAACATACAGAACAGGTGGTTAGAGAAACACCAGACTTAGAGATAAATGTGGAAAAAATCAAGTCCATCAAGTCACCCGACCTTGTCCTGACCTTAAAGAAGAATCATGATGCATTTTCCATGCAACATGCTCGTACGGTCAACCTGAGGAGCATCAGTGCTCCGTTCCTGATTGACTGAACTGAATTCTGTCACGTCATCATTCACTCAGTGGATCAAAAAGCCTGAGGCTGTATGTGCCATAATGTGTTACAACTCTAATAAGCATTATCAAGCTTCATGGAACACTGTGGCAACATTTTCCTACTTTCACAATACACTCTTATCAAACTCATTTATCAAGAGCAGTGTACAGATTTAAATTTACTGTTGGGAAAATGTCTTTGGAGGCTGAAGCTGCAATTAGTAGTGGAGTGATAAAAACTAAAGTCAATTAAGCACTGATGAAGACATCATTATTACAAAAGACAATGAATTCCAAAAAAACAGTAGCCTGATTGTCTCCAAGGTACAGTTTTTGTGCTTTTGATGCACACACGTTACACTGTGGTAATCAGCTGCATGCCCTTTTCCATTTATTTCCCAGTAGATTGCACAACCGATGTGCAATACTTCAAGGATACAAAATGATGCTTAAAATTATATGGAGACTAACTGGATAAATTATTTTAGCATTCATTTGCAAAATGTATCCACAATTTTAAAGTTTGTTTCGTTAGACACAGTGCTGTCCAAGTAATATGCACACAAAATGTTTTATACACACACACACACACACACACTCTCTCTCTCACACACACACACGCACGCACGCACGCACGCACGCACGCCCGCACGCACGCGCGCACACACGCACACACACACACACACACACACACACAGTGATATTTGTTGTCTGGTTGGTGTGTGTTTATATATTTATATATATAATCACACTGATCACACTAACATCACTGATTATTTTATGACACCTGTTGGCACATGGGGTATATTAGGCAGCAAGTAAACATTTTGTCCTTAAAGTTGACGTGTTAGAAGCAGGAAAAATGGGCAAGCGCAAGGATTTGAGTTAGTTTGACCAGGGCAAATTGTAACGGTTAGACGACTGGGTCAGAGAATCTCAAAACTGCAGCTCTTGTTCCTGGGATGTTTCTGGTCTGCAATGTTCATTATCTATCAAAAGTGGTGGGAACAGGGGTGAACCAGCGACAGGTTAATGGGTGGCCAAGGCTTATTGATGCACTTGGGGAGTGAAGACTGGCCCATCTGGTCCAAGCCATTAGACGAGCGTTTGTAGTTCAAATTGCTTGTTAATGCTGTTAATTCTCAATGAGTCAGGACTGTTTTGGCAGCATCTTATACATACAGATGTATGAGATGTATTTGGATGAAATATTATTACATTTTTCGTTGACTTGAACTAGAAGACCCAAACCTGTTCCAACCAGCTCTATGAATACATGGTTTACATGTGTTGGAGTGGAAGGTCTTGGGTAGCCTGCAATAGAGCCCTGCTAAACACCTTAGGGACTAATAAGAATGCTGACTGCACCAGGCCTACATCAGTACCTGACTTTATGGATTGGAATGGGCAAAAAGCATATACGAATCTAATGGTCAGGGGTACACAAACTTTTGTTCATATAGTGTCTTCTTCACTATATGCTGGCTGCTCCAGTCGCCTAACCACATCTTCAGCTTTGTTACCTCTAGCTCAACCTCCTGTCTTTTAGTCAATGCCACTGTCTCTAAACCAGGGGTGCCCATATGTCGATCGTAAAGATAGTGTGGATAAATCGAAAAAAGATTTATATTTTTTAATGCATTTTTATAGTTAGTAGATCATTTTGACTTGCTCATTTTATAAGTAGCTCACACATTGAAAAAGTGTGTGCACCCCTGCTCTAAACCAAACAAAATAGCAGGTCTCACCACAGACCATCAGCGTGTACCTCCATATCTCCAGGCTCTTCTCAACCTGCTCCCCACTCTCACCAAAAATCACAATATCATCTGCAAACATCATAGTCTACGGAGACTCCTTGTCCGTCAACCTGTCCATCACCACTGCAATCAGGAAAGGGCTCAGAGCCGATCCTTGTAGCAAATCCACCTCCACCTTGAACCAGTCTGTTGTACCTACTACACACTTCACTACTGTCACACTGTCTTCATACATGTCCTGCACCACTCTCACATACTTCTCTGACACACCTGACTTCCTCATACAATATCACAACTCCTCTCTCGGCACCCTGTCGTATGCTTTCTCTAAATCCACATACACACAATGCAACTCCTTCTGACCTTCTCTATCAACAAATCCTTTAGCAAATAATGCATCTGTGATGCTCTTCCTCGGCATAAAACCATACTGTTGCTCACACATGGTCACCTCTTCTCTCAGCCAGGTTTACACTTCTCTTTACCATAACTTCATAGTGTGACTGATCACCTTTTTCCCCCCCTGTAGTTACTGCAGGTCTGCACATCTCCCTTATTCTTAAAGTTCGGTACCAGCACACTCCTTCTCCATTCCTCAGGCATCCTCTCACCTTTCAAAATTTTGTTAAACAATCTGGTTAAAAACTCCACTGCAATTTCTCCTAAACATCTCCATGCTTCTACTGGTATTTCATCTGGTCCAACAGACTTTCCAATCTTCATCCTCTTAATAGCTGCTCTCACTTCCTCCTTACTAATCCTATCCACTTCATGCTTTACCATCTCCACACCATCCAAACTTCTCTCTCTCATTTTCCTCATTCATTAGCTGCTCAAAATACTCCCTCAATCTTCTCAACACACTCTCCTCACTAGTCAACACATTTCTATTTGCATCTTTTATTGTTCTAACTTGCAGCACATCCCTCCCAGCTCGGTCCCTCTGCCTGGCCAATCAGTACAAATCCTTTTCTTCTTCCTTAGTGTCCAACTTCTCATACAGATCCTTATATGCTTTTTCCTTTGCTTTAGCCACATCCATCTTCATCCAGCACCTCCTCACCACCACCGAGCCCCTGTCTGACCTCTTCCCTGAACTACAGCCTTCCTTCTTCAGTTTCCACCATCTAATTCTTTTTTCAGTCTTTACTCTCCTTCTCTTCTTCTTCACCTCCAAAGCCGTCCTACAGACCACTATCGGATGCTGTCTAGCATTCCCCTGCCAACACCTTACAGTCTCCAATCTCTTTTAGGTTGCATCTCCTAAATAAACATAGTCCACTTGTGTGCACCTTCCTCCACTCTTACACGTCACCCTATGATCCTCCTTCTTCTTAAAATCTACCACCATCTGCTCTTCCACATTCCTCTCCTTAAGGCCATACCTACCATCACCTCCTCATCACCTCTGTTCCCTTCACCAACATAGCCATTGAAGTCTGCCCCAACCACCAATCTTTCATTCCTAGGTACACTCTGCACCACTGCACAATTGACTTCATCTAGCTCATTCCAGAATTTTCCTTCTCCTCCATCTCACAACTTGTGCAGAATAAGCACTAATGACATTTATCATCACTTCTTCAACATCCACCTTCACAATTCGGTATAAAAGTCAGGTTGTGATCCGCAAGTTTGGTTTGCCACGTTTGATTTGCCACAGGAAGACTACAGTAATTATTCAAATAACTGCTCTTTACAGCAGAAAAGCATCTCAGCATGTACAAGAAGAAGCAAATAGCTCTGTGTTTTTCTGTTAGGTAGCTTTATGTTGTTTTATGTAGCACCAGGGTTGTGGAGGAACATTGTCTCATTTCACTGTGTACTGCTTCAGCTATATATAGTTAAAATGACAAAAAAAGATTCTTGACTTGACTTGAGTAAGCTAGAGAATATATAGGACAAGAAATAAATATTAGTAGACTAAAAAAAAATTTAATGTTTGTGTTAACAGGGCCATCTTCTTTGTCATTTTAGACCCTTCCTCAAATCCCTTTGCACTTCCTCATAGCACAGCTTAGTGCTAAGAGCTTATTAAGAAGAAAAACAGGACAGCACTTGTGACCATTCTCACAAATCATTATGAGCTGGATTTTGTGCGTTTATTGTGTTACATCATAGTGTGTTTAAAAGCAATAGCAGTAATGTGAATGGCCTTTCGCTGTGTTCCTTGTTTGGAAAAGGGGAGGTTGGCTGAAAGAGTAAAAACTAGGAAAAATAGTGAGAAATGTTACATACGTCACCTTTCAGTAACTAGACCACTTTAAAGATGAGGATATTTAGTGGCAAAATTTGACTAAAATTAGTGCTTTAGTGCTTTTATGCTTACAGTCTATTTGGGTTATTTAGAATAGCATTATATTTGTAAAAGCATCTCCACTTTACAGATTCCATATGATCTTTGCACTTGTTTATACACTACTTGTTATATAACACTAGTTGACTGACAGGTCTTTTTAGGACCACAAATAATATGGCTAATTAGCCAACTTACAGGGAACAATAGCAGGGCAGAAATAACACCTTACAGTATTTCCGAAAAATTAATGTGGCCAGCAGTCCAGAAAAGCATTTCGCACATTAACACCAGATGGATAGCTAATAAGGTTCTTATCTTCCTTGTCTCTAAGGTACATGCCAACCAGCAGCATTGAACAAGGGCACATGGCAGAGTCTAGCACATAGTTTGGTTAGACACATGGCTGGTTGTTTGGAAAGATGCACTCTCATGTATTTTAAAGGAGACAGCTGGTGTCTTCACCTGCTCGGGCTGATGACAAAAATAGTCCAAATAAAATAAAATAGTTGCGCTGCAATGAGAGACTAATGTTGCAGACCCAGAAGATGTTAAGTTATAAAAAAGTATAAAAAGTAAACAACTGGTGAGAGTACAACATGGCTGACACCAGATGGACAAAGGTAATCACTCCCATTCTAAAAATAATTGCTTAGTCACTTATTAAAAAGAGGAAGAGAAGGAGAAAAGACGCCCACTTCTTCCCGCTTTTATTTACCCCCCCCCCCCCATCATCTCTGCTATCTCGGCTCTGCTCGGTTCGCTCTCTCTCTCTCTACTTCTCCTCCCACCAATATTTCTCTCGTTCTCTGTGCCGTCTCTCGCCCACTGAGCTCGCGCAGTTCCCTCGGCAACCGATCTCCTCCATGCATAAGAGTAATGCGAAATAAAGAGACTCAAAAAAGAAAGAGAGACACTAATATCTCATCAAACCTTACATATTCAACAGTTTGCAAAGCCAAGAGATGCCATGAAATCAGTCTGCTCCCTGCCTTGTGTGTGTGTGTGTGTGTGTGTGTGTATGCGTGTGTGTGTGTGTGCCCAACTGTCCGTCATCATCATCGTCATAAACAGATTTGTATATTTCTCCTATGACTCAAATTAGTCATATTACTTAGTGGGCATTTTGTTTCTGATTAAACACACACATGGGATTTCATGAAAAGCTTGCAATTTGGATCCTGAAATTCAGTTTGAGATTTGTGTCTGAATTATGCACTGTGTTTATGTTGATTAAGCTGAGAGCTGGGTTATAATCATGTAATAATTAATATCGGGCACAACAGGGACAAACCAGAATGACAGACAGTGAGAATTAGAAACAAGTAAACTAATAACTACGAAAAACATCTTGCAAATAGCTCACAAGCTTCCACAGCCGTAGCTGTAGTCAGTCAGGCTCCAACACATAGCACCAACAGACCTGCTTGCTCGGGGATCAGGCAAGGTTAATGTGACAAATGTGTGATTTTACACGGACAAGCTGCTGAAGCAGCAGGTAGTCCTGTGAAATGGCTCCTGCAGAAGCTCCTCACGAATATACATTTTCTTTAATGGTTGAGGTTTCTTTCATTTGTCTTCACATACAGTGAGGAAAATAAGTATTTGAACAACCTGCTATTTTGCAAGTTCTCCCACTTAGAAATCATGGAGGGGTCTAAAATTGTCATCGTAGGTGCATGTCCACTGTGAGAGACATAATCTAAAAAAAAATCCAGAAATCACAATATATGATTTTTTAACTACTTATTTGTATGATACAGCTGCAAATAAGTATTTGAACACCTGTCTATCAGCTAGAATTCTGACCCTCAAAGACCTGTTAGTCCGCCTTTAAAATGTCCACCTCCACTACATTTATTATCCTAAATTAGATGCTCCTGTTTGAGGTCGTTAGCTGCATAAAGACACCTGTCCACCCCATACAATCAGTAAGAATCCAACTACTAACATGGCCAAGACCAAAGAGCTGTCCAAAGACACTAGAGACAAAATTGTACACCTCCACCAGGCTGGAAAGGGCTACCGGGAAATTGCCAAGCAGCTTGGTGAAAAAAGGTCCACTGTTGGAGCAATCATTAGAAAATGGAAGAAGCTAAACATGACTGTCAATCTCCCTCGGACTGGGGCTTCATGCAAGATCTCACCTCGTGGGGTCTCAATGATCCTAAGGAAGGTGAGAAATCAGCCCAGAACTACACGGGAGGAGCTGGTCAATGACCTGAAAAGAGCTGGGACCACCGTTTCCAAGGTTACTGTTGGTAATACACTAAGACATCATGGTTTGAAATCATGCATGGCACGGAAGGTTCCCCTGCTTAAACCAGCACATGTCCAGGCACGTCTTAAGTTTGCCAATGACCATTTGGATGATCCAGAGAAGTCATTGGAGAAAGTCATGTGGTCAGATGAGACCAAAATAGAACTTATTGGTCATAATTCCACTAAACGTGTTTGGAGGAAGAAGAATGATGAGAACACCATCCCTACTGTGAAACATGGGGGTGGTAGCATCATGCTTTGGGGGTGTTTTTCTGCACATGGGACAGGGCGACTGCACTGTATTAAGGAGAGGATGACCGGGGCCATGTATTGCGAGATTTTGGGGAACAACCTCCTTCCCTCAGTTAGAGCATTGAAGATGGGTCGAGGCTGGGTCTTCCAACATGACAATGACCCGAAGCACACAGCCAGGATAACCAAGGAGTGGCTCTGTAAGAAGCATATCAAGGTTCTGGCGTGGCCTAGCCAGTCTCCAGACCTAAACCCAATAGAGAATCTTTGGAGGGAGCTCAAACTCCGTGTTTCTCAGCGACAGGCCAGAAACCTGACTGATCTAGAGAAGATCTGTGTGGAGAAGTGGGCCAAAATCCCTCCTGCAGTGTGTGCAAACCTGGTGAAAAACTACAGGAAATGTTTGACCTTTGTAATTGCAAACAAAGGCTACTGTACCAAATATTAACATTGACTTTCTCAGGTGTTCAAATACTTATTTGCAGCTGTATCATACAAATAAATAGTTTAAAAATCATATATTGTGATTTCTGGATTTTTTTTTAGATTATGTCTCTCACAGTGGACATGCACCTACGATGACAATTTCAGACCCCTCCATGATTTCTAAGTGGGAGAATTTGCAAAATAGCAGGGTGTTCAAATACTTATTTTCCTCACTGTAAGTATGTTTGAGTCAGAAACAAATTTTTTTTTTTACTTTGAATGGGAAAAGAAAAGAAACTGGTTGAGAGTGACAAATCATAGCTGTGGGAGCATGTGTCTTATTACCACCCCCAAAGTGAATTGTAAGCAGATGTAGGCTGATAGGAAAGAGCGAGTGTGTGTCACATCTGCGATCTTACGCATAGCTTTGTGTGCTCTCGAATCACAACACCTCGCATGCTCTTTTAATAGGCATCTCTTCGTTCTGCATGGGTTTCCCGTTATCCTTCCCTACTGTCAATAACATGGGAATGTGGGTTGTTGAATTACCCTTAGGTGTGAATGAGTATCTGAATGTGTGTGTGTGTGTGTGTGTGTGTGTGTGTGTGTGTGTGTGTGTGTGTGTGTGTGTGTGTGTGTGTGTGTGTTTGTGTGTGCATGGTACATAATAATGTACTGCTGTCCCATCTGGCTTGTGTTTCTTCCTCCTGCCCTGTGTTCTTGCCTCATTACTGAGTTTCTCTGATTGACTTCATAACCATATCCATAACTCAGACTAGGACAAAGTGTGTAATGAAGCTTTCTTTTATTAGAAAAAAAAACTAAATCAACACAGTTCACTCGAAGTGTGCCTAAATGTATTTGTCGTTTGTGGGCCTGGCTTTACTATCCTTGCTGGTCAGTAGAAATGTTGCAACAGATCACAAAACTCACGGTTCGGATCACATTATGTTTTTTGAGTCACCGATTAGATAAATTTACGCATCAAAAAAAGGGGGAGGAGACAAATATAATTTGCTTTCCATTTATTACAAGAAAATTTACAGCAAGGAAATGCTCTCATACATGCAGTTTAAACAATGCGATTTGATTCTAATTTGATACTTCACTAGCCATTGTTGTTGACCGAGTAACACCCGCCCCGTTCACGAGAACACATGACTGGTCTGTGTAGTTAAAAAAATATATATTTTAGTTACGGAATTGCTTAAAAAGCAATGTCGGCAGGGAAAAAATGTCTTTCACCCTGCGATCGTTAAACATTTTTTTAATTAATACGCAAGTAAAAAATGAACAATTAATACGCGGTTCATGGGTGTGCCAAGCCGTGAGCCGTGATCCTTCAACTGCGTTCCTTTGCACACGTAGTCAGTGGTGAGCATTGAAGTGCATGCTAATAAGTCAATATTATTTATTTACCTAGTCATTTTATTCTCCAAACCAGGCTGCATTTCAAGCTTGTCAATAGAGACACTTGGATTTAAACCCAATAGTCAGCTTGCTGTTGTTGGCATTAAATGTGATATGCAAACAAAAACATTTGAATAAATTCTACAAAAATGTGCTGCAAATCTGAGAAAGAAAGTCTGATTATTTTATTTACGTATGTATGTGTGTTCGTCGTATTTTTATTTGGTCATGTATTTTTAAAACCCAACACAAAGAGAACTAAATATAGAAACTAAATATAAAAACAGCTAAAACTTGAACTGTTGCAGACAGCTGACAGTAACATTTTTCATAATTAAAAAGTTTTTATGTGTGTGTGTGTGTGTGTGTGTGTGTGTGTGTGTGTGTGTGTGTGTGTGAGAGAGCGAGAGAGAGAGAGAGAGAGAGAGAGAGAGAGAGAGAGAGAGAGAGAGAGAGAGAGAGAGAAAGAGAGAGAGAGAGAGAAATGTGAACAATGTGAACTTGTGCACAATGTGAAATAATTTGGTTTGGGGGTTCAGATTTGTATGATTGCGACTACTTTTGCATAGCCTCAGGGTATGGTACTGATGATGATTACCAAGATTCATGTCAGTGTACAAGGTCATTGCTCATTTCCAGTTTGGAGGCTTTGCTGTCAGATTCATTGGCCCTCTCTGGGCAAATCTATTTAGTGTTTTCAGTATTTATTTGAGAACTTTTTTGAGGTTTACTTTAAAAAGCTTTATAAAGATTTCGAACATTGGAATTGAGGATAAGCAACCTCTTATTAAATACCTAAAAAACATCATACATATGCTGTTTCTCCATCATTTAAACATTTAAAGGCTCTGGCATGGAGAAGTTGGTGTTGAATTTATAATGATCTCAGATGCTGATCTAATTTATGAGATGCTCAATTTCAACTGACTGTAGAAAAAACATTACTTATAATCACACTGCTCATGATATTTCTCTCTGGTGTTTGTAATTTTTTTTACGATTTATTATCACACTCTTGTTGTCACCCAAATGAGTCTGGTTCCTCTCAAGGTTTTCCTCATACTATCTGAGAGTTTTTTCTTTGCCACAGTCACCACACGCTTGCTCACTGGGGATAAATACACATAATTCACTTGATATTGACATTTTTGTTTTATAATTCATACATTCTTTAAAAAGCTGCTTTGAGACAATGTATATTGTGAAAAGCGCTATAGAAATAAATTTGGTGTACCTGTTACTAATTACAGTTACTAAGAACTATTGCTATTTTGGTCAGAATGCTCTAGTGCCACCATCAGGTCAAATTTAGGCCTATTTTGAAGGAACTTTTATGGTCATAACTTCATGCGTCCAAAATTTAAAAGCCAATAGCATTGGATTACCCCATAAGATTTTTCAAAGGTTTGGCATTTCTTTTGAATTCAGATTGGCTGTAATGGGAATTATTCTGACAACAAAGCTGAAAATTTTTACTTTTACGCATTTGACAATTTACACATTAATCTTGAACATTGGCACAAAAACATGTTAGGCCATTTTCAAGACCCCGAGGCTATGCAAGGGCGGTAGCAATCATGTCAAAAGAAAAAAACACAGGTCACAGTGGTAGCTGGAGATTCAGCAAAAATGCAACAATTTTGATCTAGAACTTTCCTACATTCAGAGAATTCAAAATACACAAATCAAGATTTACACGGACTATGAAGCAGTCTTAAATGCGTTGGCTAAATTTATGGCTCTGCTTTCTTGTGATTGCTTAGGCAGCAGTTGTGGTGCATCTGTGAATGCATGGCTCACCGAGTCTGTCAAAAAAAATTTCCTTACAGATTTAATCTATGTTTCTGTTTTTTGAGCGGGGGAGGCATGTATGTATGTGTGTGTGTGCACGAACATGTGAAGCATGAGAAGATCGATCAGAAGTGTGGCGATAATCTGTAGCTACAATTGTTCTTTTTTCAAACTGCTGTAGAATAGACTAGTATATTTTTTGCTGTGTAACCTGAATCCCTACAGTCCCCCTCACACACACACACACACACACACACACACACACACACACACACACACACACAGACACCATCAATATCACAGCTGCGATGCTACTCACTGGATACCTGCTGCACACTTCTATTAGCACCATTTAGCACCTTTGATGTGCAGCATCATCTCTGCACCCGCTCTCGATCCACTACGGCTTGGGCTATTCGGGCTTTCCTACAAAAAACATGACAATCTAGCTGACATTCTCAAATCACTACCACCTATATATACTATATATACGGATTATCAGCACTATGACAAAGGATATAAAAGAATGAAACATAAATTTATATTTGTTTGATTGCAGTGTGTTTGGATAATGAGATATAACTAATGAAGATCTAGAAAGCATCTGATCCCATCATTACGCAACTGACTTTTGAAAGACATGAATGCGTAATCTATCTCAAAGCTTTAAAAGGTAAGGAGGATAATATCTCTCTATAACTCCTGCACACACACACACACACACACACACACACACACAGATGAGTGTCTGCGGGTGGGAAGAAGGGGGTTGGGGGGGTGCTTCAAACCCTTCAAACTGCCAGAGGGAAATCTTCTGTTTCCACAGCAACAGCATTATTCACACCACACTTTGCTTTGCAAAGTGTAAAAAGGGACATAAACATTTTTAGGCTCTCAATAGGCCAAAGTGGAAAATGTAATAAAGTAATGGACACACATTAACACTCTGTCTTTCTCTGTCGCATAAACACTCTCACTCAGATCTGCTGCACAGACCTAAAGTGAAGAAAGGCATTCAAAGTTACTATGATCAGTTACATAAATAATGTTTACGGTCTTCATTATTTTTTTTTATCTTTTTCGCTAGCACATACCACCCTGCTAATAATAATAATGTTCACATGGAACCAAGGAATGTCCCTCATATGACCAAAACTGTCAAATATTCCTAACCATTTAGGAACATTTTGTGGCCACCTAGATGTAAAAACATGCACGCCAACACGCCCACAAGTACAACCTCAGCTGGCAATCTCAAAGAAATCAAACAATAATCAGCTTGTATTGTGTGTGTTTATTTTCAAATTGGTTTGTTTTCATGCAGATTTTATTGGACCCACCACCACAAGGGGAACACAACTGCTTTATTTTGTGTTTATGTGTGAACACACAGTTTTGAAAACCCATGTGGTTTACATAATATCATGGAGAGTGAGTTCCAGAAGGGAAAATACTTTGTTTGTGCTTATCACTGAACATTTATCGTGTAAATGAACAAATGATCACATCGTTAATATAATTAAGAATTTATTCTTGTTTATATTTATTCTGAATCATGAGAATTCTGAATCATGTACAAGAAACAGTCAAATGAGCCAGAAAAATTTTAATAGCCCTTGCCATAAGTCTAGAAGCCAGAATAATAAGTTAGGCTTAGATTATTAAACCTTTAGTGTTTTACACAATAAGTTGCATATTCAGCTTACTCTTGGGCTGGAAATCTTGGATTCTGGCTAATCTCTGCTTTGTACTAAACCCCACTGCTACAGACTAATGGGGAGAAGGTAATCGATAGAACGGAGGAGATGAAGAGCTAGTGATTGCAGAAATGTCGCATTTAGTGGAGGATTTTTATTTATTTATTTTACCTCTGTGTCTCCCAACTTAGTCGCCTGACAATTCCCACCACTATTTAACTTTCCCGATTACAAAACCGATACGAATCAGGCAGGGTGAAGGCTGGCACAAGACCAACATATTGGCTAGTAATGCCACCCCTCTTGCCCAGACAGCATGGCCAATTTTGCTCTCTTGGACTCCTGACCACCGATAGCTGTGGCATCATTGAGATTTGCATAAGCATTAAATGATTTTGTCGTGCAACCCCAGAATGCATCTTCTGTCCTTCTATGATTTTATAACTTTATAAAAAGGGTCGCTCTCATATACAGTTGTGTATTTTTACAACAGAAGTGAACAGGATTTGATTGATCAGAGTGTAATGCTACTGTCCACAACAAATCACATCTGACTATAAGCTTAGTTGAAAACTCTGAAACTAAATAAATGACATTTACATAGAAGAATGCAGTATTTATGCATTCACAAAGTAGAACTGTGTGGATTATCTCTAAAATCATTAAAACAGGCCAATGTGGGACCAATGTGACTTCAGCAATATCAAAGCCCACAATACATTCTTACGCTCTTGGTCTAACTGCTTGAGTTATAAATTATGCATTGATGACATAAAGAGTGTCCAGTGGCCTGCAAGTCACACCACACTCAGTATGATTAGTTGTGTCACAATTAGCTGACAGCAATACAAGTGGGGTGAACCTGTAATGTCTTTAGGTGTCGTCCAGTAGTGACCATTTTTGTAGCAAGATATATATATCAAGTATGAAGCATGGCAAATGTGGATAAAGTGACCAAAATGTCAATCACAGGTGATTGTTACAGGGTGGTGGTAAGTATAAAGGGCAAGCTATTAAAAAGTCTATGTTGGGGGAAAAGATTTATAGAGTGAATGGCTGAAGGAAATGTAAAGGAAAAAAAATGACATAGCGCTTATTATCATAGATCTAATAAAGAGGTGGGGGAGATAAAAAGGATGCTCAGAGACCAGTGATAAACCACAGGGTTTGGGATTCACTGTTAAACAGGCTGTGATGTAAATCTAGTTGTCCACATATACTCCCCAACCAAATACCAAGAATAGCAGGGAGTGGGAGGAAGAGAAAGGAGGGACAGTGTTAAAAATAGAAGAGCCACGCGTTAGCAGAGAGCATATAGTGAAAATGCTGACAATTAAAGCTTGCCCAGGTGAAGGTGCTGAAAATAATTCTGTAAGCTCCTCTAATGCCTGGACCACACTAGAGGATAATCAGGCTGATTTTAAAGCCAAGTACCCCCTGACGACAATCAGAATAGGTTTCCAGATGTTAGGATGGTCTTCAAGTATCATCTTTCAAGATTATATTGCTGTGTTGGGTCTGCAAAATTACTCTTAATCTCTTTAATATACATTGATTGTGACTAGCACAGTTATGCATAATTAAAATAGCTTGACGGCCTGTAGTGTTTTGTGGGAAAATGCAATATCAAAATGACATCATGTGTAAAAGGCAACCAATAACAGCCATGCTGAGTAGTTGCCCTGCATTTTTATTTAGAGCTGAAGTCTGATGCAAGTTCTGAGAGATGGGAACAATAACTGAAACTGATTTCTGAGCTCCTTTGTGCATGGATGTGATTCAAAACTTACATTCATGTTATTATATTAGTGGTATCTTATATACTTAACATTGATTTAAATTATATAGAGTGCTATTTCACTTAAACCAAATACATGAATCTTCACCAAGATCAGGCTTGTTTGGTAAAGGATGTCACCGTTTGAGGTTTGACTCCGCTCATATTCCTTCTGAATTCATCAATCTGGGATCTATGATCAAAGACAAAAATGGTTTTGTTGGAAAAACATGCAAAGTTAAACAATAAAAGAAGCAAATCCTCAATCATTCTTCTGTTATAATCTTACTGTACGAATCAGCAAAAGATATTTACCAAGAGATGAAATTCAAATGATTTTGACCTTCAAATGAAAGTTACAACTAAGCCTTCAACTAGTTTTTCCAGCAGGTATTTGATGAAAAACATAAATCCAAACTTACACAAAATGGTACAAAAATGGTTCACAGAGTGAAGTTTTTTAGCATGAACACTGATAACACAATGTGAGCAAAAGATGAGAGCCTACAAAAGTGTTCCCTAAAGGACTTGGTATCTGATTCTGTGCTTTGTAAAGGTAGCCTGAGGTCAAAATTGAATGCATATCGAATGTAGCTCAGTCACAAGGGGCTGACACAAAGCAAAGTATACAGTAGTAATTAACACTACTGTGCCACACTAATTTATGTCTAAGCCTCAGTAATTAAACATTCCCATCCTCTGTCATTGTGTATGTGCCTTACTGTGTGCAGGTGAATCTATAGTGTGGTGGTCATAAGAAGTTTATGCAGTAGGATGAAAGCTGGTTTGTACTTCTGTGCTGAAATGGATTTGTGTATTTGTGTTGCCATGCTGAGAAGGATTTTATGGGTAAACGTAGCATGCAGAGTCTCACTGATGGGATGATATGCAGTCCTCCAGAATTCTAACAGTGTGATGTGCGTATCTATGGTGCTATGCAGAAACCAGACTTCAGATGAATGCTGCTAATTTGTTGCAGGGAGGTGTGTCTGTGTGCATACCAGAAAAAACATAAAAGGTTGTGAACCCTGTTGTAAACCACAGGATTTACCAAGGATTTCAGGTTAATAATGCCAGAATCATTCTTTAACTTGATAGCAAACCAGGTATTTGATGCAGTGCTATAATGAGTATGATTTACTATGGTGCAATGCACCTCTAAGCTGGAAGTATGGTTGGCTTTTGAGCTGTTGCTATCGAATATTATTTCAACGATTTATAGAGTAATCGAGTAAGAAGCACTTTTTCTTTATTAAAGAGCAATACTAAATATACAAGAGAAAATAAGACCGGTCTCTTATGAGCAATGAACAAGTAACTTGTTTACTTTTTAGAAAATTTTACATTTCTATTGCAGAAATTGCACACAAGAATATCTATAAAAACTAAACCCATTTAGTGCACTTAATTTCCACATTATATCAAAATGTATATAGAAATATATACATATACAAATCATGAATAAAAATACATTTAAGATTACTCTAAGAAAACACAAACAATCAAAAAAAAAAAAACCTAAACACACTGTATATTGTTTTCTTTATGTTTTAGTTTAAATTGATGCCAAACTTTGAAAACTTTCTGTCTCTTTTTTTTGGCTGAATCCTATGGAAGCCTGTTTCTACAAATTTGCCTAATTCTGACATTTTCTCTCGAAATTCTGACTTTATTTATCATAAACATCCCATCCATTTCTGGTGCATCTGGTGCATCCTCTGCTTCATCTGTATTTGTTCTGTCTCCTCCAGAGCTGATTGTTAGACAGAGTTCTCGCCAGGAATCGGAGGCTTAGTTTGATACCAAGAGATTCTATTGATTGTATCCCACTTCATTCTCAATGTGTAAAGCTTTCTTATCAATCTTCTCCTCACCTCTCACCATTTTCTCTCTGTTCCTCCATTTTTTATTCTGCAAAGTCTTCTGTGTTTTCCTGTCCAAAGCGTTAGAGTTTAGCGGCTGGTGCAACAGTAATAATGGTCCGTGGGAAACGCAGTGCTCCATGTGCAGTTAAATGGACTAAACAAAGCATCGAGGCAAAATAATTTCCTTAATGTATTTTTGTAATTAAGTTACTCTAGGAATCGTTACAGCCCTAGTTGGCATCACTTTTTTCAAATGTGCATTCATAGATCACGCTTTTCTGCTAACCAGATTAAAAGAGTGCTTATTTGCCAGTTAAAACCAGGTTGGTCATTCACTACTGACCTCTTTAGTCAACAACGCATTTCCGCCCACAGAACAACTGCTCATTGGATTGATTTTGTATTAGCTCTATAATCTCGTGTGCAAAAATTTCCAGAGATCCGCTGATTCTGAAATACTCAAACCTGCCTATCTGCCAACAACAACCATGCCAGGTTAAAGGCACTGAGATTGCAATTTTCTACAATCTGATATTTGATGAGAACATCAGCTGAAGTTCTTGACCTTTATCTGCATGATTTTATGCACTGGTCTGCTACATGATTGGCTGAATGGGTAATTGTATGAACGAGCAGGGGTACATGTGTTCATAAATTGCTTGTGAGTGTACATAGTACATATAACGATATAGCAAAATTATATTGCTAACGAGCACTCTTCAGCTTATACACAACACTTGTGCCAACAGTGTGAGGCTTTTGGAGAATATGTAAAATACCTGTTACCAATAGTAGAAAATTGTACACATGTCGGAGATAAGGTTTAAGTGCACAGTGATAAAGAGAGAGAGAGAGAGAGAGAGAGAGAGAGAGAGAGCACGAAGAGTCTCAAAGGTGCTGCATCTCTCATTACAATGAACTGCTCTCAGGTCCAGATTAATGAATTGTGTGGATCTGCTCAAAAGAGAAAGACATGAGTAATAAAAATGGCTGTGCTGCCTTTAGTTTAGTAATGCTGAGCAGACTGCTACACTTTTATGACTATCTGACCAATACAGGTTCAGTTAAAGCCTACACCAATGTGGACTGATTCCAAAATAGGTCATTTAATCTTAAACAATATTAAAATTCACACTGTTCGCTTACTTATTAATGCTTTCTATCTGAAATGTCAAGACATTATTATTCATAACAAAGAAGCTATATTGCTGTTTTCACTATGTAATTTATTTACTTATCTGCAATAGTTTCCTTCAAACCCATAATTTATAGGACTGTTTTCTATTGTAAGATGGAAGAGGAAAAGTGTGAGGGAATGGCGTGTGCGCACCACTGTGACCATTCCCATACAAGTCTTTTGTGTAAACTTTTAGATGTAGTTGGGTTGAAATTATTTTGTAGAACCTGGTAAACACACCTGTTCTACTGAACAGTGCTGGACAAGTGCAAGTGTTAAACAGCTCTGAGCAAGCTGCTACACTATATAATAAATGACTCTATTTTGTCATCTCTCAACTTCCTAAAATGTGTAATTTCACAATCTAGTCACTAGATAATTAACATCACACCATGTGCACTATACAGAACACCATTTTTGTCATATGTTGTTGTACAGATGTCTGAAATCATAGTAGAAGAAATCTGCTCATTAAAATTGGTAAGGAATATGGATTAGGGCATTTTTAGCACACATAGTTACGTCTGGTCATTTACCAGACATTCAGAACACATTTTCCAAGCCTGTCATTCAATGCATATTTAAATATAAAATCTACTATAGTTCAAATGAAGTATGGAAAGTTAAAACTAAATTGTAAGTAGTTAAAAGGCTGCCACTGCCACTTCTTGTCATAGGAGATATGAAAGAAGAGAAATGAAAAGCAAAAGTGTCTTAAAAGTACAAAATACAAATCAAAGACCAAAAGGCAAAAATCAAAAGAACAAAGTCAAAATCATACACAGACCACAGTGATACTGAAATAACTCTTTCAGCCTCAAATTGATGCTTCCTATTGGCCAGAAAGCACCCAAGCAAAGCAAAAGAAAAGACTGAGGTTCATTGGAACATTTCTTATACAGAAGTAAACAAAATTTACAACAGGATCAATCAATTGATTGTACTTGGAAGCTGGTGTAATTACCAGCTTAGGATTCTGGCAGATGTAGTAATTTTGACAACCACTGACTGCTAGCTGGGTTTTTGCACACAAGCCATTAACTCATTAACTTTTAAAACCACTTTATCCAGAATATATGCAGTACTGTGCAAGACACATTTATACTGCATTAGAGTGTGTGTAGAAAAGAAAAATTGTTTAAACTTAATACTAAACTAAATTCCGTGGCCCATATTGAGTATATAAACAACACATTTCAACATTCATTAGTTTTCATGACACCTTCAATTCTTCAAATATAGAATAGACTAGCTGGAACGGGGGAGTGGTGGCTCCAGCGGTTAAGGCGCTGGGTTACCGATCGGAAGGTCGGAGGTTCAAGCCCCGGTATCGCCAAGCTGCCACTCTTGGGCCCTTGAGCAAGGCCCTTAACCCTCTATGCTCCAGGGGACCCTTACGAGAAAAATAAATCAAGGACCGTGACGTCGGAGCGACGTGGGGCCGCCTTCCCGTGGGCTCACCACCTGCAGGAGGGACCGTAAGGGACCGGTGCTGAGAGGATTGGGCAGCAGTCGAAGGCGGGGGCCTTGACAGCCCGATCCCTGGACACGGAGAAGTGTCTGGGGAATCTGCTTAGACTGCTGCCCCCGCGACCCGAATTACGGATAAGCGGGAGAAGATGAATGAATGAATGAATGACTAGCTGGAACATAACGCAGGAGACAGTGACATAGAGGAGAGAGAGAGAGAGAGAGAGAAAGCCTGCTGAGGAGCCTGTGTCATCTGTAGCATTTAAAAGCTAAACGCAGGTCAATAATTAGCACTGTCAGTATTACCATGACCTTCTGCTGATGTGCTAAGTGAAGGAGAGTGCTACTAAGAAAGAAAAAAGACACATGAGATACAGAAAGTGACAAGGAATAAAGAGAGAACAGAAAGGACAATGAGATGGAAGTCAAGGCAGGAAAGGAAAAAGCCTAAAACAAAGCTGGAATAGTAAACGTGGGGGTGGAAAAGAGAGAGACCTCTTCTCAGCATGCACCATTCTAAAAGTAAAACGGTGGGACACAGGCTGATTCTCCATCTGTTATCAGCAGTGTCAGAGAGAAAGGAGGGAGAGAATGAGTTCAGGTGGAGAAATTGACTGTAATACAAGACAGATGGCAGAGATGAAAGACAAAGAGTAAGGGAAAGCAAAGACAACCGAGTTTTACACAAAAAATAAAAATGCCAGGGAAATTCACTCTTATGCCGTTATAATTACATTTGTTACATTTTCACTCACATCATCCGGGAGCAAATCATTATAATTTTATGCATATAAGAGCAAACAGAAGATAGAGCAATGCAGCTTGCTGCCAGGCAAGGAAAGAAGATGGTCCTAAAATATCTTTGCTCTACTAGACACAAAGATACTTGCCTATGCAATGAATCGTCCAAATCTGTTTTCTATAATTATAAGATTCATATATACTTTCATTAATGCTAAGTGCTGTTATGGTATATAAGAGGTTTCTTATTTCTCTTATGTAATACCATGTAATGATTACAGACATATAAATAAATGCACACATAAACAGGTCTGTGATCTACTGAACCAGCTCCACAGCATTTGACACCTACATAAAGAACTATAATGTGTTACTTTCTAATGACTAACTAGCCTCGTGGGAGTACAGGGAATAAAGGAGGGGGTGAACACATGTAAGTGTATGTGTAATAAGTGTGACGCACAGAGGTGTGAATGAATATTAATCATAATTTTACATAGCTATCTTTGAACGTAAAGGGGATGATATACTGTATGTAGTAAGGCAGCATTTCAATTCCAAGTAAAAAATAAAAACAAAACTAACCACGAGAATAAAGTCGCAGCAATGCGAGAATAAAGTCTAAATATTTTGAGAATAAAGTAGAAACTATGAATAAAGTGGTAATTTTTTGTTGCATAAAATAGATGTGGAGATTTGGTTAAATCCTACTTTTGGTTAAGAATTAGCAATAGGGATATTGCGAGTTATTAGTAGTAATTAGTAATCAATAATTAGCAAACAGACACTGCAGTGGTTATGTAGGAAATTAATTTATTCAGAAGAAAAGAAACTTTGAGGAAATTACCTCCTTTGTGCAGTCTGAATTATATCGATGGTTACACCTGCGTGCTTTTCGAAGAGGATATGTTGTCGCTCAAGAAACTACGAGGATGTTGATCAAAGAAATCGACCATGAGCTATGCTGGACGTCACCAAAACTTCAGCCGGGGTCTGGGTTTAAAATATTAAAACTTTATTCTCGTATTGCTACGAATTTGGATTTCTTAATCTTAGATTTCTTTATTTTTTTATGTGGCATTAAAAACGTTGTCATAGTTGTATATCATAAGGGTCTGATAAATATTACGAGATTGAGTTTCTTATTAAAAGAGTTAGTTAAATTAAGCAATAGAACACATTTCTAATATAAATAAAAAAACGAATAAAGTAAGTTATGATTAAGTTTATAGCCGTGGCTTTCCTGCTATATTGACCCTCACAGATTCGCTATATGAACTAAAATATTGGGACACCTGGCCATTTCAGCCATATGTAATTTCCCCAAACTGTTACAATAAATGTGAATATACCAAAATAAAATACATATATATACATGTACTATAGTGTTAAAGACATCTATCATGAAGGACTAAATTAAACTTTCAGAAATTTCATGTCTAATTAATGAAAAAATAAGAGAATGTCATAATGTTTTCAAATGATCAGAAAGAAATGTACAGTATTCAGTGATCCTCAATTTCAGGTTAAATAAGTGGTTTATTTGTTTTAAAATCTTTAGTATTAATTATTAATTTTTTTTTTTCTTCACACATCCCAGTGATGTTGGGAAGTTAGGGTCAGATGGCAGCTTGGCAATACTGGAGCTTAAACCCCCAAACTAACCCGCTAACCCAGAGCTTGCACTAATACTTCCCTGGACACACCCTGGAAGTGACATCAGTCCATCACAGGGCAGCATATATAAATGTTGGCAACTGATCCTAACCGATCCACATACTGCCATGGTTTGGGAGGTGAGAGGTATGTTATCATATTTTTAACTCTATCTGTTCAAATTTCTCTAACATGTGTTTACCAAGTAAAAAATCACTGACAAATTACACTCTGAATATACCAATTTGCCAAAAATGAAATTTTTGAGATGAGATTTTTTAAGCAACTTTGTGTAACTGTGTGTAATTTTTGCAAAATTTTGTAAATGTGTGGATGAAAACTAAAAGTAAAAGAAGTTGCATATTTGAAGTCTGGCTCTGCAGTCTAACAGGTCTCAACAATGTCAAAATGTTAGAGATGGCTAATCAAATGAAAAACGGGAGGGCTTTACAGAAGCGATACTTTAGTTTGAATGGTGAAAGAGTAGGAGAATATTTACAAATGTTTTACGGGAGAAACTTTAAACCAGGGTTTCAAGAGATGCAAACATTCAAGAGATTCTTGTAACATAAAGCATCATTATGAATGTGACAAGACATAGAGATATTTTTAGCACTTTATATTTTCTTTCTTTCTTTCTTTCTTTCTTTCTTTCTTTCTTTCTTTCTTTCTTTCTTTCTTTCTTTCTTTCTTTCTTTCTTTCTTTCTTTCTTTCTTTCTTTCTTTCTTTCTTTCTTTCAGCTTCTCCGGTTAGGGGTCGCCACAGCGGATCCTCCGCACGTTTGATTTGGCACATGTTTTACGCTGGATGCCCTTCCTAACGCAACCCTCCCCATTTATCCGGGCTTGGGACATATAAGATTAAAAATGAATGTAAGCATACTGTAAATAGGTTTAATGAACATGGTTACCTGATATCCTTTCAGTAAATTTTCCTGTCTAAGAAACTGACATAAAAAAATGTGCTTATATACTCTTCTAGTACTCAAAGAAGGAATCGTGAGAGATTAAAAAGTTTGATGTAAAATTCAAACTAAAACATAGCGGGTAATATACCCTGGGATGTTTTTTAAGTCATCACTATATACATTGATCAGACATAACATTATGACATTATAACATTATAACATTATGAGCTGTGAAGTGAATTAAACTGATTATCTTTTCATCATGGCACCTGATAGTGGGTGGGATATATTAGGCAGCAAGTGAACATTTTGTCCTCAAAGTTGAAGTGTTAGAAGCAGCAAAAATGGGCAAGCATAAAGATTTGAGTAAGTTTGACAGGGGACAAATTGTGATGGCTAGACGACTGTGTCAGAGCATCTTAAAACTGAAGCTCTTTTGGGATGTTCCGGATCTGCAGTGTTCAGTATCTATCAAAAGTGGTCCAAGAAAGGAACAGGGGTGACCCGACAACAAGGCTCATTGATGCATGCAGGGAGCGTAGGCAGGCAAGCTTAGTCCAATCCAACAGACGAGCTACTGTAGCTCAAGTTGCTGAAGAAGTTAATGCTGTAATTTCTCTACGGGTCAGGACTATTTTGGCAGCAAAATGGGGACCAACACAATATTAGGCAGGTGGTCATGATGTTATGCCTGATCGTTATAGTTTGATCCCCACAATGTTACAGTGAGGTTACAGCCTTGTTTCCGCAGTCAAAATCTTCAGAGCGAGATCTCTTTGTCCAGCTGTCTTACAGACACTGTAAAAGTGGGAGAGTGAACCATGGTGAAGAATCAAGAAAGTCTTGAGAGGAAACTATGGGGCTGAGCTGCAGCTGGCTGCAATAAGAGAGCAAACATAATTATATGAGCTGAGAGGGCTGCTTACTTTAGCAAGCAGGAAGACATGCTGAGGCTTACGCTCTGTAGTGGTTCCTTTCATTAGGACATATTTCACCCAATGACACAGGAAAGCATTGGCAAACAACTTAACCTTTCAGTGATTAAGACAAAACCTAATTTATTTTGTTTCCAATACATGGAAACGTCTGCAAGGGGATGGAAATTATTTATCAAGATAAAAGCAGGCATACTGTTGGACAAAAACAGCCAATGTCAGATATTTGTTATATTGCCCAGGCAGAGGAATACACATTAATTACAGTAATACACTCTCTCAACACATTATATATAGAAATCCCATACATAATATATAAGCACTTCTTTCAGACACTCATACATTTGTCTTTTATTCCTTTTAAGGATTTTCCATTGAAATCATTATTAATGTAGCTAATCCACGATGTGCTACACCTAAATCTAACCCTAATTTTACAGCAGAAGCCAAACATTCAGGAGCTTTTTTTATTTGGTTCCCACCAAGAAATATACATATACATATACATACACACACACACACACACACACACACACACACACACACACACACACACACACACACACATGCCTCACGACCCTTTACAACAAATCAGCATGCTCGTTTAGCACTCCCACACAGCAAAGGCAGATACTCTTAAATTATAACAGCAGCCCACACAGTGGCAAGCTATACATCGCAGAAAGGCATATCCAATGAAAGTGAAATTCAAGCCTCCAAAAACCCCATTAGCCATCAATATGCAGTGGATGGGGGGGGATGTACAATACAACATGGATGCAACCTGAGCTACTTACTGCCTTTGTAAAGTAGATGTGCTGTTGGTTCCAATGCTGTCGTTCCTCTCCAGCCTCCCCCTCTCCTTCTCCACAGGAGCCGAACCACACGAAAGGCCTCGGCTCAGCCTCGTGTGGGTCCTCCGAGCGGGGCCAGGAACTGTAGATGAAGGTACGTTACTGTTGCTGTTTTGGTGGACACTGTTGGCATTGTGGTTTGTCAAAGACGATGGTCCACTGGACTTGGAGTTCTGTTCATGATTGTGGTTTTGTGTGGAGCTGTCAGGTACCGGTTTCTTGTCCAAACGGAGGTCCTTGTTCTCCTGGTTTACCCGGTCAAGCTGTGTCTCAAGTTCTTCAATGCGCCGCCGTTGCGTCTCCAGCAGCTTTGCCTGGTTCTCAATGATATTATTGAGCTCCAGAAGGTACTCCACAGCCCGGCTAGGGCTGTCTGGGTTTGACTCCATGGCCCAGGCCTTTGGGCCAGCGGCAAAATCAGTCCTGGAAAGTGTGATTTTCAACCCCCCCCACTGAATAAGTCAAGTGGGGGGGTTCGACCAAATATTGGATAATCAATGAAAAACTGCAACTATGACTGTTCAACTAAAGTGACTACAGTTACAGTCCAGGTCATCGTCCATGTTGATGTCCTAAGGCATACTGGAGACCAATACTGGAGCAATAGTAATGGAAGAAATCTTCATCAGTGTAGCTGCGAAGAGTTATTAACAGTTTTTACATCTCAGATGTGCATCATGCAGCTGCTTGTACTGAAAAATGCCCTAAGAAAAGTATGCAGGGGGTAAAAACAAAAAACTAAAGGGCTTTCTTTGCCCTCTTCAGCACTTAAATCCATTAAAGAAGAAGTGAGGAGAGAAAGGAAATGCTCAGATACTGACTTAGAGATCGGAGAAAAGTCAGTCCACCATTTTGCTGGACTAAGCACAAACTCCCACACACTGAGCTTCTGGAGGAGGCCATAAACAAGAACAAGAATGTGTATCTGAATAGTCTTTGAGGCTTAAATATAAAAAAAAAAAAACTTTATCTTATGATTTATTATCTTGAAACCGGATGCAAATCCATATGAAGAAGAAGAAAGTGTAAAAACAAGTCGTTCTACACTGACGTAAAAACAAAGCGAAGATTTAGATACATATGTATTTTGTATTGTATCCTATTGAGATGGATACTTACAGAGCTTCATTCCTCTTTCTCCTTCTCCTCACCCCATGTTTTCTGTTCCGAGGCTGCGCCGACCGTTAGATTTATATATATATATATATATATATATATATATATATATATATATATATATATATATATATATATATATATATATATATAATTATTATTTCAATCCAGCGCGCGCTTCCCGCCCTTTTCCCCCCTCTCAGGTAACTCGCGGTAAGATCCCGCAGCTGGCACGCGCGGGCTCATGCGCGCGCATGTTCAGTCCTTTCCCTCAGGCTGACGCGCCGTTAAAACCACTTCTTTTCTTCTTTTTCAACAGAAATTTGTCATAAAAACAAAAGTGAAGAAATGACAAAAAAAATATGCGTCGGAACGACCGAAAGTTCAGGCGGTGACTCGTCAAATTGGTAAATCAGTATCCATTTGGTCATTTCTTTCTTTCCAGTCACTCACTTTTACTCATTCGCAGGTCTTGCTCGTGTGTTGTGTGGAATTGTTTTTGTTGCAAAATCGACCGACCGACACGCAGTGTTACACAAACACACACAATCACTGCGGAGAAGGAAAGACGTGAAGGGAGGAAAAAGAAAAGAAAAAAGAAACCCCTCTACGACGCTACACAACGCTGCTCCTCGGCGTCACGATTCGTATGGCAGCTTCGCAGGTGCGTCTCTTACCTACGCGCGCTCCTGTTGGTTGAGCCGTGCGTCTGCAGTGCTGGTGAAGTGGTGGAGGAACATCATCAAACATCACACACACACACACGCACACACAAACGCTGTGTTACACACTTTCACACAGTTTTAATTAAACACCCAAAAGTCTCTTAGATGCTCAGATAAAGAAAGTCACGCTGAAATATATTCCAGTCCCAAGCGTCCATCCTGTTCTGTGATGGATAAGGGAGCTCTTTCCCTTTCAATCTCTCTTTCTCTCTGCCTTCCGCCTTCTCCATCAATTACCTAAGTGTTTTAAGAAAACCTCTGCCTTCCTTCCTCTTTCTCTCTCTCTCTCTCTCTCTCTTTCTCTCTCTCTCTCTCTCTCTCTCTCTCTCTCTCTCTCTCTCTCTCTCTCTCTCTCTCTCTCTCCTAAAAGAAAAATCCACCATATTTTTGACATTTAGTGATTCTGGTGTTGTTTGTTGTTTGCTGGTGTGTTCTTGTCATTCCTTAGAGAAGAAACCAGTTGTGTGCTGTATCCAGGTTACAGGGAAATGCTGTTATTCGGGATATAATGGTAAAAATCTTATTTATTCACTATATGAACCGCATATTAAGACACGCCACTGCCTTCACTTTGGGCTAGAAGACTCAAACCTGTTCCAGCATGATTTTCCTGTTCCAGCACAAAGCCAGCTCCATGAAGATTTGCTACACATGGGTTGGAGTGAAAGATCCTAAATGGACTGCTATAGACCTCTGACCTCAACCCTGAACAACTTTGGTATGAATTGGAGCGCTGAATGCACCCCAGGTCTTTTCACCCTACATCAGTACCTGGTTTTTGAATGCCCTTGTAGCTGTATGAGCAAATCGTTACAAGCACACCCCAAAATCTAGTGGAACATCTTCTCAGAAGAGTGGAGGTTATTATAACAGCAAAAGGGGATTAAATGTGGAACGGGGTGTTCAAAAAGTACATATGAATCTTATGTTTAGGTGTTCACAAAACCTTGACCATGTAGTGTATAAGATATCAGTGAAGTTTCCTTTAAGCTAAAGAGCCACAGCTGCTTGTGTCACTCACTATTTCCTCAGCGATCATGTTAATAAGACATATGGTTTTAAAATAATGGAACCAGGAAATGTTGGACTGAATACAAAGGAGCTACATTTATGTGTATTTCAGTGAGGGTTATAGCAGAGGCTTAATGTTGATATTAGTATAAAATAATAAGCTCTGGATCTGACTAAAGCGCTGCTGCATCGGTTGCTTAGGTAAAGACAACTTCAGCAACATGAAATTATGACGTACAACACTATCCTCTGTACAACTGCACTGCTCAAAAATCCTAAACAAATCAATTAGAACATTTAAATGGGGGCAGCCTATAGCCTAAAAAAAAACCTTAACAGTTTTCTCGACAGGGGATAAACAAGTCAGTGTAAAATAACATGGCAACCATCCTCCACTCAACTTGGTGGAGAGATTTTGTAAGGCCAGTTTTATCAGGAGTCTGTTTTTAATCAGCCAGAGTTAGCTTACAGCTGAGATATGACTGTAAAATGGTTGATGCTAAAATGTTATGGATGCAAGTGCTTAATTGGCATTGGGTATTTAAAAAAAAAAAACATAAGAAAGAGAACAGAGAGAGATACATAGGGCAGTGTTCTACCTGCTGAAGGCCATTCACTTCTCAGCAGATGTTTTTTCATCCGACTGATTAGATAACGGTGAGGTTTAACTAATAAATGCTTTAAAATCCAAATCAAATAATAATTATATTAATAATCTTAACTGATGCATCATAACAATTTTTTACATTAGATTATATAATAAATGAAGCAATACATTTTTGCCCATTTTAACTGATTTATAAAAGACAGACATTTTTTTTGTTCAAATATAAAAACTGTTAAAATGCAACTTCTTTCTCCTGTCCTACATCCAGTTCAGTTTAATAAGCATAGAGAAAAGATCTGTAAGCTCAACAGCTTTAACAGTTTATGAGTGTACAGTATATGTACAAGTGTGGCATAGTCAGATTTATGGTCATACGCATGAAGTACTTTGCTTCCATCTGGTGTTCAGATTTGCAGGTTGCCATTTAAAACAAGACAATGCAATGCGCAAGTGTTTTAATGGAATATTTTGTTCTTGTTTTGTCTGGATTTCATTCCACCTAATAAAACTAATGTTTGCCAAGACCAGGGTACAACATGAAAAGCTTAAAGAAAAGTCCTTGTCTATTATAGTAGATACATGAATCTTTATTACTTGAATATAATTTATATTAATACAATTAGAATTTTGGTTACATCTGTATATAACATAGTCGAAAAAGAAATATAATAATATATATGTAATATTCATGTTGATAATAAACTGTACACCTGTTAGATATTCACACAGATATATATATATATATATATATATATATATATATATATATATATATATATATATATATATATATATATATATATATATATATTAGTTACAATACATACATGGCCATAGACATATTTATATATTTATTTATTTATATAGCAAAAGAAAGCAAAGGATCTTAAATGTAAAGCTGCATCTGGCACTGGCTCGTATCCTTTTTCCTATGATAGGGTTATAAATGCTCTTACTTTACAGCACACACAGCACACACTGAGACTGATACTTAGCCCAGACCTGCTGGGTATGTAGAAACTATACGGTTATACGAACGCTTCAAAATGGTGACATCATACTGGTTACTAGTTTACGTTTGGCATCTGGCACTCTAGTATTATTAAGTACAAAAGTATTAGTTCTTTTCTAAACCTACTTGCATCTCATACCTCTGGAGAAAAAAAAACCATTTCAAATGTCCATCTGAGTATTTCTCCTGAGGTATAGGAAAGAACACTAAGTAGTTAATAATTCATCTACACGGGTTTAGGGCTGAATAGCAGCATTACACATGTATTGAAGTCCATTGCCCTTGTTTGATCGTTTTTTTGACATGACAAGTAAAAGACACAAAACACAGAAAAATGTCCCCCTCATCACCTTGACAACCACTTTCAAGAGAGACTTTTCACAGTTTGCAAACAGAGGCTTGTGATTCCAGCTACAAAGATTTTCTGTAGTCTTTGGTAAAACAGGAATGATCAATAAAACAAACTGTTTAAAATCAGTCCATTCGGTGCATATCCGTCCAGTGCAGAATGTCAAAAGAAGGAGGAAGGAGATGGGGACTAATGTCTTGAATATGTTGTGTTGGAACACAGAGGGCACTTTCAGTTACTGTTGCATGATCTCTGAGTTTGAGATTAAAATGTGTAGTGACACTCAGTGGCTACTGGCTATTTCTGTTCCTCCTTAAATCCTTCACGTCGCTGCTGCATAGTGTAATTTAAATTTTTAACAATGGACGTTGTAGGACAATGTGACTTTCACAGGCAATAGAAAATGTCGGTCATGTGGTTATTGCCAGAGGCAATGGCTTATCGTTCATCAAGCATTCATATTCTAGGCTCAAACCGAGGTCAGTGAGGTCATATGGACTATTGTCAAGTGACAAGGTGATGTTTAACTGAGCCACAAAATAATAAGGTTCACTAATAAGGTTCACTTCAAAAAGCATAATAGCATGTAGTAAACACCCACATTAACATGCTATGTTGTTAATACACAGTAGTATGTTCACAGACCAAATGTTGTATTCCATATTTGAGTGAGAATTCCAGAGACAAAAACAATGCAAGTAAAATTTTGAGATTTGTGGCTCCTCCGTATTCCGACAAGCTGCTTTTTTTGTCTTATTAGCTTCAAGAGAAAGAAAAGATTGGCTGTTGAGGGAACGACTATTCATAGCTGCTAAATGATGGAAAAACAAGTTTGCGGATGTTGAATGTAGCCGTAGATGGTTGCGCATGGCACGTCGTTTATTAATAAATAAAATGTCGTAATCGTTGGGAATGCTGTGGTATAAGAGGAATAAAACACTTTGGGTCATGCTGTTATAGGAAAGTAATCAGCTTCTGGAGCTGATGGTAAATCCTGATATTTGTCTGTCACATCACCCTGTCACCTGTTTCCTCCAGCATCACAATCCAAAATGATTTATATACATACATATTATTTATAATGAGAAATGTATACATAAGACATAGCAATAATTTTTTTTGCATATAAAAATTTTGGCTTGAGGCATTTTATTGCTTCTTGTTTGCCCCTAATTCTGAGACAAAACTATATCCTTATTCAACCAGTCTTTCTTTCTTAAATAACAATCTTGTATATACAATTATAGAGCGGAGAGAAAAGAGCAAAATTGGCCAAGAGCTAAGAGGACAAGTAGCACACAACAAACAGAACAGAAAAAAGGCACAAAGTATGCCAAAAACATGAGGACAGAATACCTCCCTCAAGCTTTTTACTGAGGAAGTAAAGTAATTTTACTTTATATTCTTCTTATTTAACAATTATTAGTAAGGACCACTCTATGGCTGTATTCTCCGAAGGTATACAGAAAAACCCTGAACAGTCTCATTCTCATTCGAAAATGTTATTGTGACACAACAATTATAATAGCCAGTTTATAATAGCCTATTTAAATCTTTTCAATATTTCGCTTAGCTGACCTGATGATATTACGTGGCAAAAATTACATCAATTCAGCACTATGTCAGGTGATGGAATTCTCTCTCACTGTTTGCTCCTGTGCTCTACCTGTAAGTCCATTTCTGTCATACTCACTATGGAGCAGACTGGATTTAAGCCAGGGACCTGGTGCTCTGGTGCTTGTGGCTCCTGAACTATACCTTCCATAGGCAGACACTTACATTAGACTGGCAGCTTGAACACTAGCATTCAACAGCCCCATTTTAGATTATGGCTTTGTGAATTGGAGTTCACGGGGCATGAGAAAAGAGAATGGGGACTGTGGGTCAGTGAGGTGGTTAAACTGCTTCTTATCTTGCCCTGGCAAGCACATGCCAACATAAGTTTGAATGTCATCTTCACACTGCTGTGTGGTCTGACTCGCCAAAACATTTGGCAGTACTTGCTCTGTCTTACTTTTCAACTTTCCTTCTATCTCCTGACCATTTCTCCTCACCGTGCGCTTTCCTCCTCCCAAATTTCCCCAAGAGCTCACCTTCTCCTCACAGTTCTCTCGCAAAAACAGATTGTTTTCCCCTTCTCCTAACTCCTTGGTGTGCAACTCTGTGACCTGCTGATTATAAATGGGCATGTCCATTTTTTTGCTGTCTTGCTGGTCCTCCTCTCTTTGAATCTCATCCTCTGTCTCATATTTTGACTGTCTCGTTCTCTCCTCACTTTTACTCCTTCCCATTGCCTTTTTTCTTCTCTCTCTCTGCCTATGGCGTCCTCTTGTCACTGGTTCAGTGATATCCTCTCCATCGCTGTTTCCTATTAGGATGCTTCTGGGTAAACTGTGGGACCTTTGTCTCCTCCTCCTATCTTTTGACCTTTGACCTGTGACGTGTGTTTGTTTGGGGCTCTCCTCCCAGCCTTCGATTTCTGTCCTTCCTCTCTGGCCGCTGGTCCTGCCTGTTCTTGGAGGGCTGGACGTATAATGCACATGGCGGTAATGTTGATTCACTGCAGCCAGATGCGGCTGCAGGGCTGAGGACAGGGAGGAGACGGCTGCTCTGTGATCATGGCCTAAAGAAAGGAAAAGATTTAAAAGATACAATTAAGATAATTACGAGTGTCTAAGCAGTGTCACATGGGATTTAATAGCTGACAACTTCAAACAGACAAGCACATGCACATACAACATTTATATGTACATACATGCAGGTGATGGTGTGTGTCTTGTCGTTGCTCTTATAGATAATGTATGCACCTGTTCTAAGTTTATCTCTTATCTTGTTTGCCTTTACATGCAGTCATGTCAATTTAATATACATTATTTTCCAAAATTAAAATAAAAAACAATAACATTTAAAAAATTTATTTGTTTAATGGTTATATGCTTTACTAAATTGCATACTGATTTATTATTTTGGTTTCCATACAGGCTGCTCTACTCAAAAACACTAGTATTAGTTACATTATCATTAGACAGCACAGGTTTCCAGACTCAAAATGCTCAATAGAGGATTTTCAAACGTGGTTAAAGAGCCCCAATACAATATAAAACAGAGACAGAAAGGTAGAAAAAACAGGAAAATAGGAGAACTAACAGGAACGACTACCAACCGCGTGTTCTCGGTCCGCCCAATCACATAGAAACAAGGCTCGCCCAGTTTTGAGTTGGTCATACAGAGAGAAAGACTGGAAAGCTCCACTGAGAGACAAACAGAGAAAGAAAAGGGAGAGAGGAAAGAATGTAGAGAATAAGAGCAGAGGTTGACAAACATTTTAAATAAAAAAGAATGTTAAAGGATAGTGAAAAGAAGACAGAAGATCCAAGAGCTACAAAACAGTGGGAGGCAAGAAATTACATTTCTCAGGAATAGAAGGGAAGAACAGGAAAATAATTAATACAAATTAATAAAAGTGTATATATGTACAGTATCTCACAAAAGTTAGTAGACCCATCACATTTCAGCAACCATTTTAATATATCTTCTCAAGGGACAATACTATAGAAGTGAAACTTGGATATATTTTAGAGTAGTTGATGTCCAGCCTGTATAGCAGTGTGGATACAGCCATTATTGTCTAAATAACTGGCAACAAAAGTGAGTGCACCCTAAGTGAACATGTAAAAATGGTGTCCAAAGTGTCCATTTTTTTTGTGAGAGCACAATTGTTCTCTAGCACTGCTTTAATCTTCCTGGGTGTGGAATTCACCAGAGCTGCACAGGTTGTTCCTGGGATCCTCTTCCACTCCCCCAATAATAACTCCCCAGTACCAGCAGCACTCATGCAGCCCCAGACCATGATGCTACCATCACCATGCTTGGCTGTAGGCAAGACACAATTTTCTTGCTAAAAGAAAGTTGTTGCCACACATGCTGGACACCACCTGAGCCAAACAAGTTTATCTTAGTCTCATTGGACTACATGACATGGTTTCAGTAATTCAAACTCTTGGACAGGTTGTCTTGAGCAAACTGTAAGGGCTTTCTTGTGAGTCAGCTTCCTTCTGGGATGTCGGCTATGTAAACCGACTTGTTTGAGTGTGTGGCGTATGGTCTGAGCACTGACAAGCAGACCTTCCTCTAAAGCAACGCTGGCAGCACTCAGGCATCTGTTTTTTGAAGCAGCTTCTGCAACTGACGCACAGCACCAGGACTCAACGTTATTGATCAACCTCTGGATGACCCTGGCCACTGCATTGTAACTCAGTTTCAGGGTGTTACCGATCTTCTTATGCCCGAAACCATCTTTGTGGTGAGCAACAATTCTAATTCTTAAATCCTCCGAGAGTTCTTTGCCATGAGATGCCATGTTAAACATCCAGTGGTCAGTATGAGAGAATTTTACTCAAATTACCAAATTTGAACTGTTCTAATACAAGAGACACAAATTTGTATGGTCCTGTCAAGCAGACAAAAACATGAACATGATGAATAGGACCTGTGGCTTTGCATGTTTAGCGACGTACAGCTGTTATCACTTATTACTGCCAGCTATTTTGACAATAATGGCTTTATGTTAAGTTATTATATTGAATCTGTACTGCTAGACAAGCTACACGTTGACTACTTTAAAATATAGAGTTTAATTTCTATAGTATTGTCCCTTGAGAAGATCTACTAAAATGGTTGCTGAAATGTGAGGGGTGTACAAACGTTTGTGAGATACTGTACATCAAAGCAAAAAAAAGAGGGGAAAATGTTCTAAATCTATTCAAGAAGAAAGAAAAAGAGCAGCCTAAGTACCCAGAATTGTCAGCTTTATATCATTACAGCAAAACAGCATTGGCATTTATGTCCAGCAATGTCTGCTAGTATCATCCTCTCACATTCATCACACGCTCTGCTCAAATCATCCTTCAAAACAAGCACTGGATCCCCTAAGATATAGAGTCTTTTAAAGAAACTTATTGCTCATATTGATATAACCATTCATCATGTCTCATCCAGGAAAACTTACCATAGTCAGGAACATATCCATTGCCTTTTTTCAGGACAAGATGGATCTTATTGCCTGCAGTCCTGATCTGCTCCACAGCCTGACTGTGGCTCATACCTGCTGTGCTGTTCCCACTGATCTCCACTAACTGGTCACTCACCTGCAACATTCATCAGTATTGCACTGTTAAGCTTCAGTAAAAGGTATGGTAAACAAGTTTGACCTGTAATTATGCACCAAAGCTTCAGTAACATACACACTATTATATTAGCAGAAAAATTAAATAAACGATAGGTTGGCTTGACAGTAACACTGTGTTAACTGATCATGTTTATTTTTATTATCTTTGATGTCTTTAAAACTGGAGTCCACTTGGGTCAAAGTAAATCAATAGAAATATTATTTACAAGTACATACACCAGTGTGTACAATATAAATCCCACAATTCACAGTGCATGTGAGCCTGAAAACTAAGCCATGCAGTTCAAGAAACTCTCCTTAGAGCTTTACAATGAAACTGTGTCATAGATCTGTGCAAAAGTGTAAACCCACTTCTAATGCTCTCTGGAGTACAGTCTGCTTTATAAAATGAAATGTGTGTGGAACAAAATGGACCTCTGTACAGGGCTAGAAGGGCCACTCAAACTGAACTTCTCCTAAAATTGAAAGAACCTGCTTGAAGGACAGCCATCAAAGAATTTCCCATTAATTGTTTCTTTTGGGCAAAGTGACCAGAAAAAAGTCACTCTAAGTGAAATGCATATGGCAGACACTTATGGTAATTTGAGAGCATAAGTGAAGAAGATTCTCTGGTCTAATTAGACAAAATAAAACTCTCTGAGAGCTTTGTCTAGCAAAAAACATATATCACTCATCACCTGGCTAAAGCCATCTCTATAATGAAGTACAGTGTGCTTCTCAGTAGCATTATGGGGCAAACTCTTTAGAATTGAGAGAAGGATGAATACAGCCAACTACAGACTACATTTCTTTAAAGAAATCTGTCTTCAGAATGGACACAACCTGAAGGTGAAGGTATGCCTTTTAGCACAAAAATTAACCAAATCATACAGCTAAGACAATGGTGAAGTGGATTGAGGACAACTGTATAAATTTGTTTAAGTGGCCTGCATAAAGCCTAGACTTGAACCCTGTAGATCATCCATGGTAAGACAGGAAGATGGACATTTCCCCATACAATTTGTTTGAGTTTAAGAGGATCTACCATGAAGAATGGAAGAAACTGCACAAATCCAAACCAGCAAAACTAATTCTAAAACTAATAATTCTTCTAAAATACTAATCAAAGAGTCTGACTACTTTTTGAGTTGTTGTAGATTGCAACTTATATTTAGATAAATGGGAAATATACATTCAATAAATGTAAAAATATATAATATACAGTGCATCTGGAAAGGTTTCACAGGGCTTCACTTTTTACACATTTTGTTATGTTATAGCCTTATTCAAAAATTGATTAAAATCATGATTTTCCTTTCAATTCTACAATATTTGCAAAAAAAATAAATAAATGGCACCAATTACAGCCTCAAGTCTACAAACTTGGCACACCTATTATAGGCCAGATTCTCTTATTCTTCTTTGCAGAACCTCTCAAATTGTTTAAGTCTGGGCTCTGGCTTGGCCACTCAAAGACATTTAAAAAGTCAACAAAGTCCCATAAGCACTCCTTTGTTATCTTGGCTGTGTGTGTAGAGTTATTGTCCTGTTGGAAGATGAACCGTCACCCCAGTCTGAGCTCCAGAGTGCTCTGGAGCAGGTTTTCATTAAGGATGTCTCTGTACATTTCTGCATTTATTGTTCCCTCAATCCTGACTAGTCTCCCAGTTCCTGCTGCTAAATAACACCCCACAGCATGATGCTGCCACCACCATGCTTCACTGTAGAGTGGTATTGGCCAGGTGATAAGCAGTACCTGGTTTCCTCCAGACATGGCACTTGGCATTAAGGCCAAAGAGTTTAATCTGTGTTTCTCATGGTCAGAGGCCGCTGATTGGTGTAGTGCTGCAGTGATAACTGTTCTTCTGGCAGGTTCTTCTCTCTCCACAGAGAAACATTGGAGCTCCTTCAGAGTGACCATCGGGTTCTTGGTCACCTCCCTGACTAAGATGAGGATGATGGAGGCCACTGTGCCCATTGGGACCTTCAATGCTGCAGAAATATTTCTGTACCTTTCCCCAGATCTGTGCTTCAATACAATCCTGTCTCAGACGTCTAAAGACAATTCCTGGAACTTCATGGCTTGGTTTGTGCTCTATATCTGAATACTATTACAAATGCAATGTAGCAAATTTTCAAATTATTACTGCAATCCTTTAGTCATTCGCTGTACATGCAAATGTGCACACCCACTAACCTGCATCTTCTGGCTAATCGAGGCTGGTCCTCCTTCCATCAGACCCAGAACATAAAGATCCATGTTATATTCACTACCTCCTCTGAGACTAAACCCAAAACCAGTGGGGCCTCTCTCAAGCTCCACACTGTAGTACCGTGATGAGTCCTGGGATGGGTGGCAGAGAACAGATATATTAGGCTTTCACGTAGTCATACACTACATACCTGAAAGCCTAAGTGAGTAATATTTTGCCTAACCTTGGATTTGGACCTGTGAGGCTTTTTGCTTCTGTGATGGGGATCGCTGTCTGAGTGCTCAGAGGAATCTAAGGAAGACATGAAGGCGGGTGTGAGAGGAGTGGCACAAACAGCCAATCAGATAGAAGGAATGTGGAGCGAAAGTATAATGGGACTTTGGCACAGCAGTTAAGGTGACACTTTATCACAGTAGTCTATAGATTACAGAGGTTATACGCATTGATATTAGAGGAAGCTGTGCAAGAATGGCCACACTTTTCCCACACAATCCCCCCAACCAGCTGTACAACACTCATTAAAAGACAAATTCATTTTACAGGTTTGACACAAAATATATTTTTTAAGGTACTACAAAAGTACATAATTGTAGAACAAAACCATAAACATAGAGCCAATCATAATGTCATTCAAAAAAGCAGCAACTCACGAGCGCTGGATCTTGGAACTACGGTCAGATGCAATGTGTTGCCCGCTCTGCGCAGAATCTGTGCCAGCTCCCTGTGGGGCAGGTTGACCACACTTCGTCCCTCTACTGACTCCAACCGATCCCCAGGCCGAATCAGGCCACTTCGTGCTGCAGGACTGCCTCGACGCACTGTCACAAACCGGTGAGGCAGCAGAGAGGCCGCTGGTGAGACAAAGTAAAATTCTTTATTCCATTGTTCAGACATTTTTTATGATCTGTAGAGTAATATCAACACTATAACAATCATGAAATGGTCAAGCATTTACTGGTTAAAAAGAATAGTTTAGGTGATGCAGAACTCTGCTTGCAAATTGCAAGGTCTTAGTATGTTCCGAAAACTGATACTGGAGATTCAAAATTCTCAAATTGTACAATCTCACTAATGTTTACTGTCCCAGTAAATGAATAATTTCTGGGAGTTTATTTTTACCACGATCACCTTTAGGTATCTAACTCTATAGTCGGATGATGTTATATACAGCATATTGTGACTGACACAATACAAATATAATAGAATTTAATTAGAGATGGGTAAAATAGCAGGACCCACTGCAGATACTCCAGAAGTCCAGAATAAAAATAGATGCTGAACAGACAATATAAGGGATGAAACAACCAGTGGTATAGAAAAAATTGGAAAGCATTCGAAGGGGATGCAGAGCCAATATGTGAGTGCAATTATTCATCTGCCGGGCCAAAAATGTTCTCACTCAGTGTGCAGCATTTCTCATAATCAGAGAATGACTCTGCAACAGTAGCACATTGACATCAATAGTTGTGGCAAGTATAAAGGTTATAAAGATTTGTTAATTAATGCTTTTATATTCTAATTAAAAATAAATTTAATTATAGCTATAAATGCTGCAAAAAAAATTATTCTGCAGATGACACCTGGTGCCCACGGTTGGAAAGTTTCCAATCATTACCAGACAATATAGGAAGAAAAGAAAGAAACCAGCAGTTACTCTAAAAGATTTGTAGTACAAATTGCAACAACAGCAGTTAAACAGAGGGCAATAGTCAATGAACTGCATCACAAGCTTCTCTGCTCCTACATCCCACACAAAACTCCTCTGCTCAAACGAAGCAAATCTAATTACACTTGGTCAAATCAGAACTCTTTTAGAGCAATACATTTTGAACAGGCAGAATAAATAGATAACTCTTTGGCAATAATTCAATAATCCAGTGGGGGCTTTGTGATATAATATTGCTTCTCTGCTAACAGTGCTGTGGCATTACACATCACTGGGGGAAACATAAATAAAGAGATCTAATTGGATACATTAGATAAGAATATACTAACTAGCCAAGAAACTGAATCTGGGGACAAATCATTGTCTCGTTTCAACGAGACAATGATCCTAAACATACAGCCATATTAAACTAATAATGTTTTGCAAGGCTTAGACAATCTATTCACATTCCACTGAAATATGTAGGGTTTAGATCTGACTCAATATTATCAGTTTGGCAAAAAAAAGACTTCAGAACAATATGAAAATGCCAAAATATATCACCTAATGATCCTGCTGTTGGTCTACATTAGAGTTAGAAAGAGAGACGATCTATGCAGCACTGCTTTAATGGCTTGTGCTAGTGCTGACTAATTTTCTGCAATGCAGGTTTCAACTGTCTATTGTTTTGTTGTTGTTTTTACTTTTTGTAAAACAGCAACAGAACTAAAAGCTTTAAAGTAAGTAGTAATAAGGTAAACACACGGTCCTGTGAAACAGGATCACATAAGAAAATGTAAACGTACCATAGCATCCTACTGGACCAAACGCTTTTAATAAAATACAACAAAAGCAACATTGGGAAAGTCTGGCCGTTTCCAATGTTGCTTTTGTTGTATTTTATTAAAAGCGTTTGGTCCAGTAGGATGCTATGGTACGTTTACATTTTCTTATGTGATCCTGTTTCACAGGACCGTGTGTTTACCTTATTACTACTTACTTTAAAGCTTTTAGTTCTGTTGCTGTTTTACAAAAAGTAAAAACCTGGCCTCTTTTATTAGGAACACCTGTACAAATGCTTATTTGTGCAATTAACCAGTCTGCCAATGTAGCAGGTTTCCAATTTTGTCAGCCAAGAACACTAATCTGAGGATGCAGTGGATACAGGAACACAAAAACAGGCAACTCATCTACTTTCTCGCCTTCTTCTTTTTTCCCCCCTTTGTTTCTTTCCCTCGAACCTGTCCGTTCTTATTTTATCCTTTCTCACAGTTCTCCCTCTGTTTTGTATCGCTGTCACATCTTTCACCTTGCTCTGTTTTTTCGCTCCCTCACTTTCTCAGTATGCACAGCATCTCTGTGAGCTCGAGACCGGAATATTACATAAGCCACCGAACATGGTAAACAGTGTGTGCATACGCAACGCTCGTCTGTCCACAAATACCAAGATGACATTTCAGCTCACATGCTGTTCTCTGTACTGTCTTGACATTACAGACTCGTCATCCCTCCTCACACAGCTTCACTAAAGGTGCATTGGATAAAATACACTGGTTGGTTTATTAGCATTCATAAGTCAATAATAAAATGTTACTTTAAGGATATTCTGCTTTCACAGCTTTGATTTTACCCAAGTCTCATACTTGAAGAAACCCTGGAGAGAGACTGAACTATTTACTGAGGGAAAAAGTGACTTTTACGTTTTTGTCCAGATATTTAAGAAGAAGTGGGACAAGCTTGAGATTCAGACACAAAGTTTGCGCAATGTTTGCTACAGTAGCATAAGAGGATAAAGGGCATCAGCTTCCTTTTAAGATGAACTCCTGCTGCTTTTATTTGTACTTTTTCCAAGGCTTGATGACAGCGATGCAATCATTGTTTTTTTTTTAAATTATTTTTCATTACATTTACGCAGGATATTTAAGCCGCCTCACAGACGCATTACTCAGCCCTTGTGAAATTATACCAGTAGATTGATAGGCTATCAACAGTGTATTTCTGTTGCTCCGTGTTGCTTTCACCAGAACCGTGACCATGATAATAGAATGACTGAAATGGTTCTTGAAGTGCTTAAATTATGATATTACTTGGAAAATTGCCATTGGGAATTTTTCCACGCTGGGTGTAAATATCTTCTCCATCTCCCACTCAGTTACTTACTCACACACACACACACACACACACACACACACACACACACACACACACACACACACACACACGCACACTTGGACACTTACTTGGCTGTAACACACTGGGGTGTGAGAAGAGCAAAGTAAGCTTTAAAATTTAGCTGAGCCATGTGAAAATCACAAGACCCTAACAGCCACTTGTACACACACAAAATCTCACACACATACACACAGCTGGCTGCATTAGATCCTGATTAATGGTGAAACACACCATTAAGTGTGCAGAACAAGACCACACACCAAAAAAGAATGAGAAAAAAAAAATGGTTGAGAGAGAGGAGGCGATGTGTGTGTGTGTGTGTGTGTGTGTGTGTGTGTGTGTGTGTGTGTGTGTGTGTGTGTGTGTGTCTCCACTGATGTAAAATGGGCTTTTTACTGCAGTGGCTTTACCTAGCATTGATGTTAGATAATGAGTGGCAATGAGACTAAACCATCCTAGCAGCCTGAACAGATTTTCCACAGTAGGCTTGATAATATAATTTCTATTAGATTAGCTTGGCTAATTCGTGTGGATATTTAATTTACCTGGACTGACACGTCATAGCCTGCATGTACATGTACAGTGCTACATGGCAGGCAACAGTAATGAAGCTCCTATTACTGGCTGTGCATAATAAACTGTATCTAAAGCAATCTGTTCCTGAATACACATTGGAAATTTATATTTTAGCACCTCCTTGGGGAACACAACCCAGCAAATCCAATTAGAGCTTGAATCACATACACTACAGGGACAAAAGATTGTGGACACCTGACCATAAGATTGATATTAGCTTTTTTGTCCCCATTTGCTCTATAAGAATCTCCACGCCTCTGGAAAGATGTTCCACTAGATTTTGGAGCGTGCTTGTAGATATTTATGCTCATTGAAGGGTGTTAATAAGGTCAGGTACTGATGTAGGTGAGGTGAGGAGACCTGGGGTGGAGTCAGCATTCACATTCATCCCAAATGTGTTCATTAGGGTTGAGCTCAGCGCTCTATAGCAGGACACTCCAGATCTTCCACTCCAACTAATGTAAATTATATCTTATTGGAGCTGGCTTTGTGTACAAGGGGTATTGTCAAGCAGGAACAGGTTTTGGTCTCCTTGTTCAAGTGAAGGGAAAATTGAATACAACAGCATCCAAAGACATCCTGTACTATCGTGTGCCTCCAATTTTGTGGTATCAGTTTTGCGAAAAAAACACATATGGCCAGCAAATTCAGGTGTCCCATGAACATCTTCAAAAAATTATTAAGCCTGACAAAAATAAATTTTTCTTTATAAAGCAAATATATATATATATATATGTGTGTGTGTGTGTGTGTGTGTGTATGTGTGTGTGTGTGTGTGTGTGTGTGTGTGTGTGTCGCTTTGAAGTAGTAACAAGACAAAAAGAAAATGCAATACATTAATATATAAATGATGTGAATTTTGACTTTTGAGCAGTTAGATTGTAAAATTATATCTTTAACACTATTGTGCAACTGTTACAGCAGAAATAATCAATTTAGGATTTATTTCCTACTCAAAGCACAGATGCTGATTTATGCGCGTCGCATTATGTTACAAGCCGCAAGTGCGCAAATCTCTTAAAACAGATTCCCTGTACTCAAGACATACTGACCTATAAACAGAGACTTTGCTTTTTAAAGCTCTTACCACAAGCACAGACTAAGGCTGTCCTGGACATTAACTGTGAGCATGCCAGAACACAACATTGCTGTCAGGCCAAACATCTGCAATGATACAGACTTTTGTTTCAATAGAAAAACTAATTAATTTAAATAAAAAACCGTTGTGACAAATAACTGTTTACTATAATAACTATATAAACCAAAACATAGTTCTGTATATAGTACAATGTATTCAACATAAATGTATATCATACATTACACAGTAAACACAAGTAGCTGTGTGTGTGTGTGTGTGTGTGTGTGTGTGTGTGTGTGTGTGTGTGTGTGTGTGTGTGTGTGTGTGTGTGTGTGTGTGTGTGCAAGAGAGATGCGTATATTGATTGACCTAAAGTGCAGTTAAAATGATGACAAAGTGAAATGCAGTGTGATTTCTGTTGGGATAAATAAAAGGGAATCCCCATGACAGGCCCTGGGAGACCTCAGTGTGTGTGGGTGGCACACTGATGTGTAATGGCAATGTAATTCATCCAAGCAGATATTTACCTCTAAGCTATTTCTGACACAATTCAGCACGTTACAAACACATGCAGCAACCTGCAAAAAATTTTCTTTATTTATAAACTAACACGCACTGCTACACTTCTATCACACTCTCCTCCATGAAGCTCTTAATTCATTTACACAACAGGAATACAGGTCATCTTTAGATCACTTCAGAGCTAAATCATAAAATCATCAATGCAGCAACTCAGTTCAGGAGCATGTTGCTCTCGCTATAGAAATCTAATCAGATGCAGTCTAACAGAAAATTGAGAGAAAAGATAGTTACGTTTGGAATCCTTCACATTTCTCAGAGCCGACTGCAGTCTCTCCAACATCGCTCAGTGCCTGTGTGTGTGGTGTGTGTGTGTGTGTGTGTGTGTCTGGCAGGGTCCTAATCCCAGTCTCCCAGTCACACTCCTATTAAATCCTAGCACAAGGAAAAAAAGCCAAACAAAAACAACTAAAATATCTGCGGGTCTCACGTTGGGAGCAAGCCGTTCAGGAAAGTGCACTCATGTTTAACTTCAGCATCTACTAGCAAGTACGAAAGGAAAGGGTATGGAGGGAGTAGAGAGAGTGAGGTAGACTGAAAAAGAGTGATGGGGAGGAGCGAAAGAGGAAGCGAGGAAAGAGACCACTGCAGAGTAGGAGGGGGGGATGTTGGAGGGTGGTTGAAACAGAGACAGAAGAGATGGAGAGGGAACAGTGAAGGAAAGCGGGACAGTAAGAGACAGGGTGGTGTGACGCAAGCGATGCAGGAAGCAACCGAGACCCAGAGGAGGAGTGACGATGTAGCATTCTCGATTCGGTTTCTAGATGCAGGGTGATTATGCCAAAAGAACAAACTGAGCTGCAGTAGAGAGCTTATAAGAGGTATAATGTGTCACTTACTTTACAGTATGTGTGTGTGTGTGTGTGTGTGTGTGTGTGTGTGTGTGTGTGTGTGTGTGTGTGTGTGTGTGTGTGTGTGTATACATTTATGATTAAAAGATGTACATCAACATGGCAAAAGTACTGCACCACAGACACGACAGCAACTAAATGATCACTCTAACTGTAATGTGCAAACTCCAGTCTGGCGCAGTATAAAACAGAGGAGCGCATTGACACTGCGATCCCTTCAGGACTCATGGAACACAAAGCAATAGATTTTTACTCTGATTTGGACTGGGGATTAAAACATAATGAAAAGATAAGCACGTTGTTTTGTTTGGTTGTTTTCTTTTAGAAAGAATTAAGGACACACACTCTTTTGAAAAGCTTATTCTTTCAATATTAGGAAATGTTAGAGGTTAAAGCTGACCTAGGAGTTATTACTCGTGTATGTCACTATGACAGTACTAATGCACTTTTAATAGGCAAAGTTTGATGATAATAATAATAATAATAATAATAATAATAATAACAATTAAAATCATAATTAAATCTCCACAGTAAAACTGGTAGTCACTCCGGCCCATGTACATTTTTGTTGCGGATCGACCCAGCCCACAATTAAAAAAAGGAAAAATTATGTGGCCCTCACAACAAAAAGTTTGGGGGACCCTGTTTTATAGAATAACCCCAAGTAATATACACTCTGTTATGTGCATTATATTTGTCAGGGATCCACCAGCTACACCTTCACCTAACCCACATGTCACTTCAAGCAGCTCTCCTACCTACTAATCATCTACACCTGGCACTCATCAGCCTCCACGCTACATAACCTCCGTTCCCCCACCAGCTTACTGTCCGTTCTACAGCTTAGGCTGATGAACCTTGCTGGACTACCCAAGCGACAACACTACGTTTCTGGTTTGGTTAATCTTTGTTTGCGGGACTCTGTTAGTTCTCAGAACTTTTTGGTAATAGCTTTCACCAGGTTTAGTAAACCTGGAGTTTTCATTCTGGTTTCCGTTTTCTGCCTTGCCCTTATGTTCTTCATTAAAAAAACCTACGTGAATTGCACTTTGGTTTCCGGCACGTTCTTCCGCCTGACAATATTAAAGCTGAGTAGGACCCTTGTTGCTTTAAAAAAAAGCCTCAGGATCTCAAACCTTGGATTCCACAATGTGTTGCAAACGTTTCTGTCCATTAGGGTTCAGCTCAGAACTCTATAGCAGGCCACTCAAGATCTTTATGGAGCTGGCTTTGTGTACATGGGCGTTGTCATGCTGGAACAGGTTTGGGTCTCCTAATTCTACAGCATCCTAAAACATTCTATACAATTAGGTAACTCCAAATTTAGTAACAGTTTTAAGAAGAACCACATATAGCTGGATAAGTTCACAGAGTGTATGTCTGGAAATTGGAAATCTTATCCTGTTCGAACTAGATGAACTTGCACAAAGCAAGCCATGTTCTAATGAGCTTTAAAATGGGGCTAAATTCATATTTGCATGTTTGCACATTTACAGTTATCTCTATGCTAGAACATGCTAATATCTAATTGAAGCTGCTTCCTTCCACACTGGTGCTAATTTGGCAAACACAGACTTTCACATCGGGTGAGTGGTGGCTAAGGCGCTGGGTTGCCGATCAGAAGGTCTGGGGTTCAAGCCCCGGTATCGCCAAGCTGCCACTCTTGGGCCCTTGAGCAAGGCTCTTAACCCTCTATGCTCCGGGGGTGCCTTACAAGGGAAATATCAAGGTCCGTGACGTGGGGCCGCCTTCCCGTGGGCTCACCACCTGCAGGAGGGACCGTAAGGGATGGTGCTGTGAGGATTGGGCAGCAGTCGAAGGCGGGGGCCTGCTTAGACTGCTGCCCCCGCGACCCGAATTACGGATAAGCGGGAGAAAATGGATGGATGGATGGATAGACTTTCACTTCACATCTGTCTAACCATGTGTGGCTCGCAGATCAGGTGAAGTGTGTATATATATATACGACTCGTCTTCGTATATTGTCATTAGTGTCAGACGTGCAGTGGTGCAGGAAAAACAGTCGATACGCCCATTTTCTGATACAAATCTCAAACCGTAGGCACAATCTGTCATGTTGCTCCACATTGGATAATCGCTCTGTTGATTCATCGATTAAATGCTCTCATATTCTCTTCCGGCATTTCTCTCTCACTACTCAATGTAACCTGTCGTGCACATTCCTCTCTCTCTGCAGTTGCTGTTTTCCTCTGGTCTATATTTCTGTTTATTTTTTCTCTGGCAGTGTTTTAACTGGTGGTAGAAATGATGCTGCATTCCAGTACATTGTAAGACAATTTGTGTATGTTTTAAAAACAAGAGAGAAGCACATTTACCTGGAATTTAATCCAAATGTACATGTGGTGTAATATGCATATGCTTTTGCATTTCCAGCATATGTGCAAATAAACATAGAAGAGCAGGGATATGGGTATCGATTAAAGTGGCATGTGAGTGTGTGTAGTGTGTAGTAATAAAATGACATTGGTAGATGACTATGATTTTAGGATTTGTTTCTGGAATAGATTTTATTTCACTATTTCTCAAAGACCTGGCAACCGTTTTTCCATAGCCATTAGTATCACTAAACTTTTTGGGTAAAAAAGGTCCCCACAGATTATTAGCATCAGAAAAGAATTTGCTCCCAACAGCACATGGTTATGATGATATCACTTCCTCCAAAATCCCACCCACTGGTTTGATTGATTGACTTAGTGTTTGATATACAGTGATGCATCAGTGTGAGTGAAACTTACATATCATTTACCATAACTCAACAGTCAGATAATACCTGACAGGTTATTAGAGTAAACAAACTATGTGACAGTATACAGCCTTCAACTGCTACAGTGATGATTTATCGGGTTAAGTTGACCCCTTGCTCATAGTCCCTTTTACTTCGGTCTCTCCTCACATTTAACTCGTTTTCCCAGAAAGTCAGTTAAAAAACATTTTTTTTTATTTAATGGTTTTGCATGGATGTGGATGGATAAATCAATGTTGCAATGGAAGTGCATCAACTAAGCCTATTTATAGCCTAATAAACCTAATTGTAGATGGTTGGCATGTTTCTTTGTGTGCACACTAGCGGTCAACCTATACATCGGGTTTGCCGATTAATCAGCACCGAAAGTGGATTGCTTGAACTATCGGCATGCCAAGTTTTTCCAGGTTGCGGCCGTTTCTGGAGCCAAGTCAAGTTTATTTCTATAGCGCTTTTCACAACAGACATTGTCTCAAAGCAGCTTTACAGAAATCAACAGTCAAGGTGAATGGTGTGCATTTATCCCTGATGAGCAGCCGTGGCGACTGTGGCAAGGAAAAACTCCCTTAGATGTTATAAGGAAGAAACCTTGAGAGGAACCAGACTCCAAAGGGGAACCCGTCCTCATTTGGGTGACATCAAGAGTTTGATGTTTCATAAATCTTTCAACAATACAGAACACTGGAGAGTGAGAACTAACATGAGCACTGGAGTGTGTGATAAGAATGTTCTTTCTACAGTCTTATACAGTCTTTATGGTTATAAAACTAGGAGCTACTGAGCAACTCATAAAATAGCTCAACATTTGTGGGGATCACAGATCCAACACCAGCTTCTCCATGCCAGAGGGATGTGTCATTCAACGAAAATGTAGCTTTTTGAAAACGCTTTACAAAGTGGATTTAACGCTGTTTTCGCATCGCAGTGTGGACTGTGGAAACAGGCTTCGAAAACTATACGGATTTTGGAGAGCCGTAAATAAAGTAAATAATTGCTAGGCGGAAAGGAAGCCTGTTGAAGTATCTTGCTATTTGCGCATGCGCGACACGGGTAAGTAAACGTTTTCAGACATTTCAATGTGGATTAGCAACTTTTGGGAAACTACTGAAAATGTATCCGGATCAGTGTAGCCAGAGAGCGGCACTATCGTTCCTTCTCCTGGTAACAGATCCAATGCATAAACTGAATAATAGTGCCTTAATAAAATGCACATAACATGTTAAACACATTCAATACATTAAAACAGTTAGTATTCCTGATACATTCCAGGGGCATTCATGTACACAGAGGATTCAAAAATGATTAAAATAAACCTGGGAAAGCCTTTTCAAGCCAGCAGATGGCAGTAGTTTAACAAACATGGAGAGTAGAAGAGTAGTAAAACTTTTCAATGTTCAAAACTATTGATTATAACTATTATATCTTATAACCTAAAATTTGTTTTTTTTAGACCAATATAATATTATAATAATATTGACAAGACTTAATATTGTGATAGTAGGGTATCTGCAAGAATGAAAGGGAAAGTTTATAGGACTGTGGTGAGACCTGCGATGTTGTATGGATTAGAGACAGTGGCATTGAGTAAAAGACAGGAGGTGGAGCTGGAGGTAGCAGAGCTGAAGATGTTAAGGTTTTCGTTGGGAGTGACGAGGATGGACAAGATTAGAAATGAGTTTATTAGAGGGACAGCACATGTAGGATGTTTTGGTGACAAGGTGAGGGAGGCGAGATTGAGATGGTTTGGACATGTGCAGAGAAGGGACATGAATTATACTGGTAGAAAAATGCTGAAGATGGAGCCACCAGGTAGGAGGAAAAGAGGAAGGCCAAGGAGGAGGTTCATGGATGTGGTGAGGGAAGACATGCAGGTAGTTGGTGTGAAAGAGGCAGATGTAGAGGACAGGGTGGTATGGAGACGGATGATCCGCTGTGGCGACCCCTAATGGGAGCAGCCGAAAGAAGAAGAAGAAGAAGAAGATTGACAAGACTTAATATGGTAATTAATATATAATATATTTCCTTGAAAGAACTAAAAAAATTTTTGGAAGTGCCAAATTTAGGTGGTAAAAACATGAACCCTGTGTAGTGTACCATTTCCACTTAAACGCCATTTTTGATTCTAGAAATTCTAGCATATAGGCAGCAAATGGTCTTTGTATGAGCGTGTGTCATAGCGAGTTTGAAAACAAGCCTAATTTTCTGCTAAACACTTTATACTAAAAATTACTATTACATACTAAAACAAAAGTAATACTTCCATGTTATGGAAGCACGGACCTTTGCCGTTCTCCACGTCCTGTGAAGCAATCACAAATCCAAATCCTTCTTCTGACCTCCTCTTCAGCTCGACCTCGATTCCCCGTGTCTTAGATGCCCGGCTCTTCTCTTCTATCTTTAATCTGGGATTGAGTGTAGTCCCGCCCTCTTTAGTACTCATCCAATCGCGAGGCTCCAGCGTTAATGTGACAGGTACTGAGTCTAAGAAGCTAGTGCTCTGGACCAAGGAAGAGCGCACAAGGGCTTGAGGGGGCGGAGTAAGGGTCTTTCTTAGCAGAGGTGGAGTATCAGTAAGAGGGATCTGAGAGGCAGAGGCAGGGCGTGGCAGGGTGGGGCTGTGCTGACGCCCAGACTTTGGAGAGATGGAAGAATATATGGCACCTATGGAAAGAAGATAAAACAGAAGAGTGTGCATACAGTATTCATTTAAAACATTACCCAGGTTCAGCAAATAAACAGATTTATAAGCAAATGTATGGGTTAGTGTACAAAATATCTACTTATATGACACTTGCCTCCTCTCTGCACTAGCAGAATGACCTCTGCATTTTTGGTGTGCTCTTCCAAAATACGATGGACCTAGAGCAATATTCAAAATTAGATTTTCTGTGTAAACTCATAATATTCTTAGCAATTTCCACACCTTTTTTCTCCTCCTGTACCTGAATGAAGCTAAGACTCTGGACGTCAGCTCCATTGATCTTCACGATGACATCTCCAGGTTGGAGGCTGTTACACTGCTGCCGGTCCCACACCCTCTTCACCACTGCCGCCCTGCCACCTTGTCCGCCCGCCATCAAGCTGAAACCCAGACTCCCACCTTGACTGCACTTTGCCAGGGCGACGGGGACCAGCTCCCTGCCCCCACCATTGCTTATCGTCCCTGGTGATGGTACGCTGCTGCCTGGACTGGCACTGTTGGCACTGTTAAAAGTGAAGTACGGCCCATCGGAGTGTGAGCTGGTGGGTGGGGTGAGCATTGAGCGCTGTCCATTTTGAAAGTATCGTTTTCCTTGACCAGGGGAGGAGGAAACAGAGGCGTGTCTTGATTCTATTTGGGGAAGGGGCAAACGAGAGAGGGGCGGGCTTGGGGCACAAGAGGAAAGGTCACTGTCAGAGGACTTTGTGGAGTAAAAGCGTGAAGGTGACGGTGGGTAGAGCGAGTTGTTGTTGTGGTTGCGGATAAAGTAGGCTCTGAAAGGGAAGAACAGAAAGATGGAGATTAACAAAAACTGCAAAGATTCTAGGGTTTTAAACTTTTTGTACGAGCCAGAATGACAAGGAATGACTACCTGTGTGATCCTATAGCCGACACCACTTCACTGTCACTCTGGCTGGCCAGATCTGATCTCTGCAGCTGCCTGATCCTCCTTTGAGAATGCTTCGGCCTCAGGATATCGCTCTCTCCCTCGCTGGAGTATCGATAAGTAGACGGCATTCTGGGAGGTGGTGAATAATGTGAAGTATTACCATTGGCGTCCAGGCTAAACCTGGATGCACGTCTTCCATAAGCTGTAGGATATCTCTCCTCAGCATTGTACATTAGTCCACTGTTATTGAGAAGCATCTGCGATTGTGGGAGCAAGGCCTGGGCTTTGGGCTGGGTGGTGGTCGGAAGAGGTGAAGGTTGTGAAGCAACCCGAGACAGTCGAGGGCTGCCATTAGGGTCATAGAGTATGGGGTAGCCTCTACGGACCACCATGTCCATGCTCTGGCCCACGGGCACAGCCTTCAGCATTTCCACTAATTCTTTATAAGAGGTGCCCAGCACGCAGGTGTCGTTAATGTACACCAGAATATCCCCTAAGGAAAAAGAGGAAAAAATGCTAAATATTAATGCATTAGAAAAGTAAATAGCTCATTTAACATAAATGTGGGTCACTAGGAAATATAACCTGAAAAATAATATTAGAAAATACAGACTCCCTCGCTGTATGACTTTGAACTTGTGTGATAATTTGCAGTGACATTTTCTTCTGCTTTTTTTGTAAAAAACTAAATTAAGGCTGTGTCAAAAAGCGACTTGAATTAGACAGTAATAGACATCGATTTGATTTTGTTATGTAATGTGCAGCGGAGGGAAGTAACGATTGTATTTATACTGTTAAATATATGAAATTGTGAATACTGTACTAGTTGGCAGAGACACATAGAGAGACATAAAACCGTGACCGATATATGATTTGCTTGGTTACCAGTGTTAAGTGTTGGCGGCCCTCCAGGTGTAATGCTGTATATCTGTAAAAACTCCCGAGACCGGCTGCCCCCAGTAATGTTAAAGCCAAAGCCGTGGGGTCCTTTACACACCCGAGTGTGGACTGAGTACCCTCTCAACTCACTTGGCTGATCTGTAAACTCACCCACTGAGAATAAGAGAGAGAGAGAGATGATTTATGAGTTTATATGATTTATCAATGACTTTATCTATGTATATAAGGAACAATGTTAGAATTATTAAGAGCAATAATTAATAAATGCTGCAAAAAAAAAAACCAGGATAAAGTGAGTCTCTTAGTAGACAGGACATGCCCCAAAACTTTATTAAAGAGGGCACAGACATATTGTGTATTTGTTTGTCTTCAGTGAAAAATTATAAATCAAGGATTTTAAGCATTTATTTTTCTGTATGTAAGACTATAGAGACAATAAACACAGTTGTGTAGCATCTATCTTACATCAGTCCAGAAGCAACAGTCACCAACAACTTCACATTATAGGTGGAACTCACATTCATCATACACGTGTAGTGCATTTTTTTTTTTTTATTGCTGTGGATGTTGTATAATGGGCTAATATAATAAATGTAACAACAACAGGTCTGCAAACTGAAATATGGCTTGATATAAACAATATAGCATGAATGTAGTATTTCCAAACTAAATATCAAGCAAACTGAAACAAAATGCAAAAAAAAAAAAAAAAAAAAAACCACACTGCAAGCATCACTGCCCATTGCATGGATTTGGTGTGAAAGGAAAAAGGAACATGGTATTAAAGTGTATTAAAGAGTGCTGAAACATGCATTATTTCATGTGAGCCACCGATCAGACATAACATTAATGACACCAGCCTAATATTGTGTTGGTCCCCTTTTGCTGCTAAAACAGTCGTGACCCAACGAGCATTAACAGCATTAACGGATCGGACCACACAGACCAGCCTTCACTTCCCACGTGCATCAATGAGACTTGGCCACCCATGACCCTGTCGTCGGTTCACCACTGTTCCTTCCTTGAACCACTTTTAATAGATATTGAACACTGTAGACCAGGAACAGACCACAAGAGCTGCAGTTTTAGAGATGCTCTGACCCAGTCATCTCACCATCACAATTTGGCCCTGGTCAAACTCACTAAAATATCATTTTAGCAATTATTTCAGTATCTATACACAATTCAGTCTTAACATATAAGTTAGAATAGCCTTTATTTGTCACAAATACATTACAGCACAGTGTAATTTGTTCTTTGCATATCCAAGCTTGCTCAGAAGCTGGGGTCAGCCATGATACAGCACCCCTGGAGCACAGAGGGTTAAGGGCCCAAGAGTGGCAGCTTGGCGACACCAAGGCTTGAACCCCTGACCTTTCAATCAGTAGCCCAGCACCTTAACCACTGAGCTACCACTCCCCAAATGGTATATGAAATCATATAGGTGATTTCATAGCTGTATCCATAATTGAGGCGCTTTCATTCCATGAGAGTTGAGCCTCATGCAAATGAACAGTCTGTGAATCAAGTTCATGGTCTGACTCAACACCTGCTTTTGGGAATTGTGCACATCCAATAATCCAGATATAGGACTGAGAAATACTAGTAATATTAGTGTAGCAGCAAATCTAGGGTTAGGGTTAGGGTTATTTTAAAATTTAGAATTTTTTAAAATCGTAATTTTATTAAAGATGTCATGGTCAGTGCATTGCATTGCAGCCAGTGGGTATGTACTTCTTTTTTCAATACACTTTTGAATCACGTGAGAACATTTGTGAGAAACTGATTCACTGTGGGATTGCCCAGTTCCCCTCTTGGGCAATTATACAAGAAAATGTTTTAGGTATTCGATCCTGTGCCAAAGGAAAGATTCAGCTTCATTTGATTAAGATGGCCATAATATCTGCATCTACTGCTGCTGAGCTTCTTTCTAAAAACCCATACTGACAATCAGACCCATCAGAAGGCAAGCTGGCAGCGCTCTCAGTCAGCCTGGGCACATTATTCAAGTTAAGAGAGTGAGAAGCAGCCACTGAGGATACTGTACATCAGGGCATGTTTCTGTATATGAGGCAGCTATAGTAAGCTCCTCTATACATCACTGTGCTGTTGCATTGCAGCTAATAAACAGCAAATGGCAACCGTGACCTTCTTCTTAGTGACTGCTCTTTATCTTACCCAGATGATTAATACTGAATAGTCAGAAATATTCACATAGCCTGTGAGCTTCCTGCATCCATATCGGCATTATTTTATGTTTCAGCTTTGATCTCACTGTACCTAGTAATGTTTCCTTGCAGCTATTTAACGGGGTTTTACATTTCTTCTTTTATACAATTCAAACTTACCAAATTTTTTTTTTTACGTATTTGTTCTATTTCCATTTACTTTACTTTTATTTATCCAAGACTGAAGTGTTGCCACACTTGGCTGTGTTTTGGGTGCACACATTGACGTTAAAATGTTTTGGGGTCAGTGGTTCAGCCTGATGTAATGAGGCTCCACTTCAGTAAAAAAGGGGTACTCAGGAAAAGGAAAAGTGGTTTAGAACAACAAAAAAATGAATCATTTTAAAAGAATCTTTGAGGAAGTCTCCTTTCAAATAAGGCACAGCTACACTATATGGTCAACAGTATTGGGACACCTGACTTTCCCAGCCATATGTAGTGGAACTGGAACTGGAACGCTGACTGCACCCCAGGCCTCCTCACCTCATCTACATCAGTACCTGACTAATACCCTTGTGGCTTAAGAAGCACAAATCTCCATAAGCACACCCTAAAATCTAATGGAACATCTTCTCAGAAGAGTGGAGGGGCGTATAAGAGAAAATTGGGACTAAATGTGGAATGCGATGCTCAGCAAGCACATACCATACTTATGACCAGGTGTCTGCAAACCTTTGGCAATAAAGTGTATAAATGCATCTTCTTTTAACAGGATACACTTTTATTAAATTTTTTTAATCGCGATGTGTAATATAGCTTTACAATAGACCATTATAGAACAGAGAGTTCGTGCTCACGATCAGTCATGAAAACCGACTCTCGGCTCGATGTGCGACGGCTGTGCCAGTAGGTCGGCTTGGGCTGATGACTGTAAAACAACATGACAACACAAGATGTCAGTGTTGTTCTGGGAAGCAGCAAGGCATCACAGAACTGTTTTACATGCACTTTATAATATCATATACCCTGTAGACGGTCTTGTACAATACTAAAATATAATAAAATAAAATTTAACAGAAATTTTGGGGTCATACTCTGTGTAGTAGGGTTCCCCTGAGTCACTGTAGGTCATTTCCCAGGTTTCAAGCCCTGCCCTCAGTAGTCCTCTTCTCTGCCTGCTCCCGTTCTCAAAGGCACTGCCGTCCCCTCCGCTGGAGTCACGGGACCGACTGGGGGATGATGTTGCTGCTGGGACACTGCTGGCACCTCCTGAGCCCCCTAAATGTGAAATAACAGATGGGGAAAGAGAGAATAAAATAAAATTAAAGACACGTAAAATCAGGGTTGACGTTTCTTGTGCGACTGTGCATCCGTGAAGACTCTGATTGTTCCTGGTGCTAGTGAGCAATTTTTCATTTGCAATTACATACATCTGAGCCAGGTCAGCATCGCCCCCTCTACACTCTGAACGGAAAGTATTTCCAATCCATATAAACAGATCACAAATGAAAGCCTACACTGTTGATTGGCTGCCATAGAATGGTTTGATCAATGGCTTTGTAAGGTCTGTGCCACCTCCCATGAGACAACCGGGCCAAAGCAGGAAAAGTGCATTGCACGACAAAACTAAAAGTGAACTTATGAAACAGTCGAATGGACAGTTTTAGCAGACCGTGGACTGAAGCGATATCCAATTACTGTTGCAAAGAGCTACATTTACTAAGGTTTCATTAAAACTATTTAGACATATTGTAATACTTTGAGAATAACTGCTTGGCCAGTAAAGAATCCATAGTACTGTATTTTCTCTAAATCATATAGAATTGTGTACAGCAAAATGAATAATATACAAAAAGATAAGGGTAAAGTTACTCATCAGGATTTTGGCTGTGTACTAAAGGTTTTCTCCCAGAACCTCAATCAACTGTAAATCCCATATCAGTCAAAATCCAATGACAGATTTGAAGGTCCTTCTCTTTTCCTGCGCTGCCCTGAGGAATACCTGGCATGCCTATACTTTTATTTCGACTTTTCTGAACTACATAAGTAAACTGATCTTTGAATTGCCTTCCTTTTCACTGATCTCAAATACACAGCTTGTCCTGCCACCCCTATCAATTTGACACCAAAATACAGAAAGGGAACAGGTTTCTGGTGGGCGAGGCTTTTTCCAAAACTCTGTTTGTACACTATATAATTCCTTGTTTTCACGATTTGTTGTATTGTAATGCTGTCCAAAAATATAGAATATTCAATGCAGCATGTAAACCCCAGCCATCATGAACTACTCAAAACACACTACCTTGTTCAGTTTGATAAGTGTGCACTTATAACTGATAAATACAGTTTGTTACCATAGCAATTGGCCACCTGACTTTTTCACAATTGAGAGGTGAAGATTCATTGTTGTGTGTTTTTCTTTTTTTTGATCTGTTACTTGATTGTGCTTGGGTTTAATACAGGTCATACGATGACACAGATTAAGATACAGCTAATAAATTGGATGTGAGTCTTTATGTAATGGAAATAGACTACTAAACCATTGTTATGGACCAAATTAAATATTTTACCTCGATCATCATCATTTCTGCTATAATAGTGTGCAATGTGGTGGTCCTGATTTAAATGTAAAGCAGTAATGACTAGGGGACTATTCTAGCAAATAAGAGCTTTGCTTTTTTTATGTTTTCTTTGAAACTTTGTTTTTCTCTTAAATAATGAATAAAATGTATTTTCTCTACTATATACACTAGATGAATGAATGTATTGGGACACCTGACCTTTCAAGCCATATGTGGTTCTTCCCCAAATTGTTTCAGCAATGTTGAAGGCGCACAATTTAATTGAACTTGTCTTCTAATGCTGTAGTATTACATTTTACCTTTACTTGGATTAGGAAACCCAAACCTGTTCCAGCATGACAATGCCCCTGTGCACAAAACTCTATTGCACCTCAGGCCTTCTTACCTCACCTACATCCACCTCGTGAAGATTATGGACCTATGAATGATCATGGAGAAGTAGATGCCGAGTGTTTAAAGGCCCTTGCATGGAGAAGCTGATGCTGGATCTATGATGATCACAAATGTTGAGCTTTTTATACCAAAGACTGTAGAAAGAACATCACTTATAATCTTATACTCCAGTACTCATGTTAGTTCTCTCTCTCCAGTGTTCTGTATTGTTGAAAGATTTATGATCAAACTCTTGATGTCACCCATATGAGGATGGGTTCCCCTTTGAGTCTGGTTCCTCTCAAGGTTTCTTCCTCATATCATCTAAGGGAGTTTTTCCTTGCCACAGTCGCCACGGCTGCTCATCAGGGACAAACGCACACCATTCACCTTCACTGTTGTTTTCTGTAAAGCTGCTTTAAGACAATGTCTGTTGTGAAAAGCGCTGTACAAATAAACTTGACTTGACTTGACTTGACATCAGTACCTGACTTTATTAACACCCTTGTGGCTGAATAAGCACAAATCTCTAAACACACCCGAAGTCTATTGGAACATCTATCCAGAAGAGTAAAGCTTATTATAGTAGCAAATGTGGACTAAATGTGTAACGGGATGTTTAAAAATCACACAGATCTTATGGTCAGGGTTCCACAAACCCTGTCTCTATATGGTGTATATGAATTCTGTTATATCATAGATCTTTTTTCTTAATCTTAAAGGTTCAACTGTTTTGTACCAACCAAACGGTAGAGTGTAAAATGTCAATGCAGACATAAACTTGAACATTATTACCTAAGACAAAAGGTGAACAACCATGCAGTGTCGCAAGTAATCTTGCCCAGTGATATCAAATTTATTCCAGGTTCATTAATTTAAACCATAAGCATCCCCAGCTGGGATCTGAACAGCTGCAAGCTGCCCCCTCAGTTCTAAGATAATTAGCAAGCTCCCAGTACAGACATAACCCATAAGCTAAACACACACACACAAATATTATGCTTTATTTGAGTACTTTAGGCGTGCTTGCTGAATCTTGGCATAAGGTGAAATTCAGTAAAACACGGTTCTGTGCACACGTTCTGATTAGCAAAACTGTAATACACCTAATGTACTACACGTAAGGCAATCTACTATAATAAATATTATTAGTATTACGTCTTGCTTTAGTCTCGTCTTAAAATAGCTTCTCCACTGAATGTATAGTTTTGTGCATGGTCTGGCAATGAAAGGTAGCAGTCAGTAGCATTGACAAATTAATCGTAACTCGAATTTTAAGAGAAAAACATGCAGTGATGCACATTATAGAGAAACGAACCGATGTAGATTTATTTGTGACAGGGTCCAAGTGACTACAGCATTTGTTTTTTTTGTTTGGTTTGTTTAATCAAACTATCAGTGAAGCTACACATTCTCTAAGTAGCTCACTTCAGTATAAAAACAGAAAGCCACAATCTTATTATAGACCCCAAAGCCTCAGTCAGCATATTCATAACCTTTTCTCTGAAATTAAATGTCAGTTAGGCAGCCGTTAGAGGCTTTAGCGTTTTATTGGCACCACATAGCAGTTATTGATTTGTGTGTTTAAAGCTGAATAACTAAACAATACGCAGAGAACAAAACATAACAGTTGTGTAAAAGCATTTCTGCCACTGTAATATTTCGCTTGAGGAAAAACTGGGGTAAATAAGTTATCTGACGAATTTATATAAACCAGCAAATGTGTAAAGAAAGATAATGTTAGCTCATAACTAACAATTCTTGGATGCTAAGATGTGATAGATTTGTTTGCTAGCTACCTTATATACAGAAAATGAAGGCAAGTTGGTAGCTATGCATAACAGGTAGCTATCTGACAAAGATGCCCTTTACAAATGACCCATGAGTGCTACCAAGAGCATGTATCCTCATGTTGACATAATTAACACAAAAGGCAATCACTATTTAAGTTTATTATAGTAGCTACAGTATTTAATTTTAATACTCTAAGCTTATGGCTAATCTATACTGGTTCTGCTTGCTGGATTTTGAGTTGTGAAATACTGATCCACGAAGACATGGATTACATGGTCTGCAGTGAAAGATCTTGAATGACCTGCTATAGAGCTCCAATCCCAACCATACTGAACACCTGTGGGATGAACTGTAATGCTGGTGCACCCCCAGTCCTACTCAACCTACATCAGGGGTGTCCAATCTTTTACACAAAGAGCCGGTGTGGGTGCAGGTTTTCATTCTAACTGAGCTTGTGCCAACACCTGGTAGTCATTAAAAATGAAAATCATTTGCTTGCTTCAAATGAAAACCTGCACCCACTGGACACCTCTTCCCTATATCAATACCTGAGTTTACTAAAGCCCTTGTGGCTGAATGAGCACAAATTTCCAAAAGCGCACTCTAAAATCAAGTGGAACATTTACCTAGACGAGTGGAGGTTATTATAACAGTAAACTGGGACTAAATGTTAAATGGGATGTCCACAACACACATACCAATCTTATGATCTTATGGGGAGGTGGTAGAATAGTGGTTAAGGCATTAGCCTTTGGATCCAAACAGTTCAAATCACAGCTACAACAAGATGCCCCTCCAGGGCCCCTGAACAAGGCCCTTAACCCCACAGCTGCTCAGTCGTTTGAATGAGATAAATGTTAGTCACTCTGCATACGGGTGTCTGCTGAATGCCATAACTATAAAGTATAGTTTTGGGGAGGTGGTCGCTTAGTGGTTAAGGCATTGGAGTTTGGATCTGGGGGCTATAAGTTTAAATCCAAGCCACACAATGCTGCCACTGTTGGGCCCCTGAGCAAGGCCCTTAACCCAATAAGGGCGTCTGCCAAATGGAGTAAATGTGAATGATCATGTGTCGACAAACTTTAGTCCATATAGTGTATGTGAATGACAATTTAATCATAGTATAACAAAAATATTATGAATGATAAATGTTTACGTACTAAATTGTAAAGAATTAAAATTTTGCATAGCAGCCAGATTGGCTTTAAAAGGCTTTCGCTATTAATAATAATTCTACTATTGAGTAATTAGAGTGGTATTAATAGCAACACAGGGATTCCTACAGTTTATTATTACACACCTATCTCTATGATCCTGCGTTGTTCTCCATATTTCCTTCCCTACCTGATAGCCCAGAGTCTCCCTCACTGTTGTACCCTTCCTCTGCCGCTTTCTCCAGGTTACTGAGGGATTTGCTGCGTGTGCGGAAGTTCCTCAGAAGCTTGCAGTGCTCCTGGTAAGTGATGGGGGGGCTGTCAGGGCCGATGTGGATTGGTCGAGGGGTTCCGTAGTAGTTCCCTAAGGAAAGAATGATGGCGGAGAAGAGGTGCTACTGGTTGATTTACCACTGGAACCTTTAATACAGTCGCATAACTATAATGGCTTTTCACCTCATGCATCAAAATAAAATGGTTCAAAAGCGAATATATACTGCACAAGGGAATAACAATCATACTTTTGATCGATATCAACACACACATGCAGAAACTGCAGGTTTCCAGGTTCTTAAATCATATCAGTCATGTTGGTGATACCATGCATTTATTCAAACATTTAAATTTTTTTTAATGCAGACTCAAGGTATCTGATATTTCTAGTAGTAGCTAATCAATAAAAAAAAGTACAGCGGTAGCAGTTTTTTTTCTTTTTCTACAAACCATTATGCTCCAAAAAGAAACAGAATCACAATGAAAGCAGGCCTATGATGTTGTACAGTATTTTTATCCCAGGACTGCATATTCGGTCTTTCTTGTGCTCTTGCATAATGCTGATGATTTATTGACAGAGCAACTTGCTAGCAAAGCATAAATCACGGCCTGGGCTCGTCTGACAAGGTGAGAATGACGTTTATGGTGCTGAGTAAATGCTGCAGCATCTTTTATGCTAATACGTCTGACTCTCCTAATCAGGGGAGGGAGGTGATTCTGCCCCAGAGAGCCATAACTCACCTATATTCCCTGTGAGCGCTACAAGGCCGATAACACCGGTGCTGAATATTAAATTGCTTAAAGGCTTGAGAATTCATCGCTATATATTACTATCAAATATTAAAAAAGCTTTAGAATGTGATAGTGGGACTGCCGTTGCACGGAGGTGGACCAAAATGGACGATCGGGGCTATTGCAGAGTGGTGGCAGAAATATAACAATGTGTTGCTATTAAAAAATTATACTACCGGTGGACGTCTGAGAGATAATGGAAATGGCTAATTAATTTATGGGTCACTTTAGTTTGAAGTAAGCACGCTCATTATATAAGGATGCAAGGTGAAGAATGAAGCCTGCGTCAAGAAAAACTTTTATGATGTCACCTTTACAACACTACAAACTCGTGCACCGATTTTGTTTTCAGCAAAGGTCTTCTAAGTACGGTTTCGAAAAGACGGTGCCATGTCTTGAATCAAAATGACTGACCTTTGAATTTCCCACTCTCCAGCAGAGCTCCTGACTCCTCTAGAGAGAAGAACTCCTCGACAGACACAAAGTTATAATCCACTCCTGAGATCTCGCCGACTCGAGGCTGTCTGGTCGTACCTACGATTTACATATAAAAAAGGTAAAAAAAATTCTGAACAGAGATAAACATATCTGTATGTGTGTGTGCATGTGTAGGTGTGTGTGTGTGTAGGTGTGTGTGTATGTATGTGTGTGAACAAATGAATAATTTACACCTTTATCCTTTTACCACCTCCACTCTGAACTTCACATTTTAAAGTCTACAGAATACTGAAATGTTGTGGTGCTCATTATAATTTGCTCATTGGTTTCAGTCATATGGCTCCAATTATATTGATCCATATCATATACTTCCAGTTTTATTGATCCAGACGATATAGTTTCAATTATACTGATCCTAATGTCATGTAAAACAAGCATTTTTTAGTAATCCCATAAAAAAAGCTGATAAAGTATATACTGACTAATGATTTAAAAGCAACATCTGGTACTTGAATAATGCTAGCAGCGATCCAGCTAGTCGGGATAAGAGGAGGATTATTTGACATTTGTGCATATGCATAGACCCTGTCATTTTTATTGAGGTTAAATGATGCTCGGAAACCTTCTTTGTGGCAGTAAATACACAATAAACAACCACAGATTTATCAAAAATAGCCCAATTAAGCATCAAACTAAAATGATTACACATCCTACAGCATTTTTCACTCTCTTCCCCGTGACTGTCAGGTAAGCGGGCTTGTAATGACAACGCCGCAAATGGTCCAGACCAATCATGCTGTTCAAACACCTACATTCTGACATGTCCTGTCGTCTCTCAGTGGACATCTACAGGGCCTGAACGGTTACGCACTGTCATTCCATCAATCTTCCATTCCATTATACACCTTACTGTCTGACACACACACACACACACATTCACAATCCCTCACAATTCAAAATCGAATTAAGTTCCTTGATCATCTTGGTTTTATTTGTTCTCTTCGCCCCCGAGGTGCTCTATTCTCCGCTTTATTAGGTTGTCTGTGTGTGTGTGTGTGTGTGTGTGTGTGTGTGTGTGTGTGTATTGACATATTCAGCTCACATAACCAGAGGCTCAGTTTTTTTCTTCGACCAAGCTGCCTGTCACCCCTCCCACCACATGTCAATCATCACATGTCCAGAAGCTATTAGAAAAAGGGGAGAGCACTGTGATGGGTCATCTGTCCAATAATCTGAGTGACCCCAAGGGTGAATGTGTGTGTGTGTGTGTGTGTGTGTGTGTGTGTGTGTGTGTGTGTGTGTGTGTGTGGTGGATACGACTTATCCACCACACGAGACATTCTCATGTAGAAGCACACTGTCTGCTTGAATATTGATTAATGGAATGTTAGAAAATAGAAATGTCTGTAATTATCATTATTTAGTAGCTTTATCAATAAGTAATGACGTGGCTGCGGGGGTCAAAAGTAAAACGCCTTCCCTGTAAAAGGAGACATATGACACCACTTTGCACTTAAGCCTTAATGGGATCTCCATGACAACATCTAGTTAGAGCAATCACTCACTGTCCAAAGTCTGTTGGAAATAACATTGTCTCGCGTTGCTGAAGAATTCATTTCCGTCTAACGTATAAAAGTGGAACAGAGCCTTTAAGATCTTAATGGTCATCACAAACTCTTTATATATTATCAAATTACCTTTGGAATCCACATATTCAACACAACAAACCGTATAATAAAGATGGACATAAATACATTACATACTGTAAGGTGAAATCAATATTTAATCTTAATCAAGCCCACTTTTAGTCTTCTGAACGAAATCATTTCCTCTTTTTTCTCTGTCTCTGTGCTTCAGACAGCCACGTTTTATCCCGCAGCAGGGTCTTTACGCCATATTGGGCTTGTGAAACCTATCAGAAAAATGTGTGTGTGCTACGGTGAACTTCTTTCCCGATCAAAGAATTCTATTTCCCGCTGGCCCAAGTTTCATGCAGGCTTTTTGAGATGTTGACGAAATTTTCATCCTTCAGCCATTAAACAAACCAAATCGTTCACAACATCAGCTCGGGTGGGCGACCAGTGATTTATCTTTACTGCCCAGTTTAGCTTCTGTAGAGTTATTATTGCAACTGTTAGTTAATAAATGCATACTGCAAGCACTAATTGCCCAATGGAACAGGAATCATGCTGCCCCATGCACAAGGAGGGGGGCATAGACAGGACAGTTAATGGGGTTGCCAGATTAGGATAGTTTAATAATATTGCACAGCTGCTAAGATCTTGTTTTAAAGCAAAATGAGCAAAATCTAATAGATTTCTGAAAAAGCAAAGTGTAAATGAATATAGTATGTTTACATTCACATTTACAGCATTTAACAGAGATTTAAATCAACACTGGTTCACTGGGTTGCAGACTTAGGGTTCCATCAGGAACAGATTCCTCTGTTGAGAGGAATTATAGCAAAACCTTTTTTAAACAAAGACAAAACAAACAGGAAAAAAGTGCTAATTAAATGTTTCCGAAAGAGAAAGGTCTTCACCCATCGTTTGAAAATAGGCAGTGACTCAGCTGTTCAGCATCTAGGAGAAAGTTCATTTCACTACCTATGTGCCAGAACAGAGAAGAGTCTTGACGTATTCCTACCTCTTTCCCTGAGAGCAAATGGGACAGGTCGAGTTTAAAGGTGTTTCTTTTTCTCTCTAATACCAACATTTTGTAGCCTGGATTCTTTTGTGTGTTTTTTCATCTTGTAACTGGACTGAAAATGTAGCTAAAACCTGGCTGTGGAAATGTGCTTTTCTGTCTTTGATTCACATACTGTAAAAATGGTAGTGGGCTAGACTAGTGGTTCAGGCATTGGATCTGGTGGTCGTGTGTGTTCGAGTCCCAGCCACACCAGTCTACCACTCTTGAGCCTTTGAGCAGGGTCCTTAACCCCCCATGGGTGCTCAGTTGTGACAATGGGGATAAAGTACTCTGCCCAGCTGCGAAATGAGGAGGTTTGGCGTTGGACTAGTAACCTGACGCCGTAACAAAACTGCTACGGAAACGGCAAATAAGCCATCAGGCCCTTGCTGCCCAATGTGCCTCATGGTGCAGGAGGACTACAAAAATAATGGTGCCATTAAGGCACACTTGCATTACAAACACAATTGACAGTGTGCTAAGTAAGTATATGCTTTTAGGTTTAATTTCCTGTCACAGTGTAACCCTGAAAATTCACTTGATAGCAGCCTAATGCATGCGGCCTCTGTGCGATCGCCTCTCGACTCTTAATTTCGCTTGAGGCTGCATCATTACAAATGTCATCCTGCCTCACCAACATATTCAACAAGTTTAGATCCAGCTAAAATAAGAAAGTGTTTCTATGAGTCTACCTTACTAACACATTAGTGTTTGCAAGTGAGACATTGACAAAACACTCCTAATTTATCCTATTTATACTCTTCTGTTATACGACAAACCATTTAGAGAGAACAAATGCATTTGTACATAATCTATTGTCTGTGGAGTAATTTAAGCACGTAACCATGGAAGCCACTTTCCAATAAAATTCCACTGCATGCATTGTTGATAAAAACCTGCTACTTAATTTGCTTCTAATCTGTTGATGCCCTACTTTCATGTAAATGAGAATGGGTTAACACTATTATCTCTCTCTCTCTCTCTCTCTCTCTCTCTCTCTCTCTCTCTCTCTCTCTCTCTCTCTCTCTCTCTCTGTCCACTATTCTTTAACCTATCTAATGGATTCAGTTTATTGGTTTAATGGATGAACCCTAATTACATTAATGCATCCACTTCTCATTCATTGTGAAAGAAGTTAGGATTTATGAACAAATAACATGTGAGTGAGAGGGATGGGGGAGGGAAGATTAAATGAACCATTAACCACGGCAGGGAAGAGAAATGGCTGCACTCGAACATACAGTATGCACAGTAATGGCCTGCTTACTCGCATGTTTCACGCGGGCATTTAGTATCAACAATCCACAGATTAATGGGAGCTCTAATGTGACCGCTTAATGAATCTTGAGAATGGGATTCAGCACTTTATACAGCAACCTGATTTTATGTGATACCAACCTTATGGAACATGAAGTATATGGACAAATCTATTGGGGTGTCTGGTTTTTCCGGCTATATGTGGTTCTTTCCCAAGCTGTTGCCACAAAGTTGGAGGCACGCAATTGTATAAGATTGTATAGTATAATTTTCCCTTAACTTGAACTAGGAGACCAAAACCTGTTCCAGCATGACAATGCTTCTGTTCGCAAAGCCAGCTCCATGAAGATATGCTTTACATGAGTTGGAGTGGAATATCTTGAGTGGCCTGCTACTGAACTCTGACCTTAACCCTATTGAACACCTTTAGGATGAATCAGAACACTGACTGCACACCAGGCCTCCTCACCCTACAACAGGACCTGACTTCACTAACACCCCTGTGGCTGAATGATCTCCACAAATCTCCACAAGCACACTCCAAAATCTAATGGAACATCTACCCTTGAGTGTGGTGCTTATTTTCACAGCAAAGACTAAATGTGGAATGGGTTGTTCAAAAAGCACATATAAATCCACAAACTTTTGTCCATATAGTGTTACACAGTAGCATGATAATTACTTAGCCATTACTTTCCTAAGAGTTTCTATGGATATCTCCTTAATGTAAGAAACATCATATTTTATTCTCATTTTAAAACATTTTACGTAATTAAACACAAATATGGTACAATGATACTGAGGAAGATGGTCATTAATTTTCACTGACAATGATGGAACTATAATGAATAGGCATTCAGTGCCACCAGGATGAGGATGGGTTTTCTTTTTTGAGTCTGGTTCCTCTTAAGGCTCCTTACCATCTCAACTAATTTTTTCTTTGCCACTCTCACCACTGGCTCGCTCATTAGGGATACATTTCTAAGGGCTAATCTTAAAGATACATATGAATTGAAATTTTATAACCTTTTTATTTCTGCCAAGCTGCTTTGGGACAATGTCCATTGTTAAATGTGCTACATTTATGGCATTTGGCAGACAAGCTTATCTAGAGCGACTTACATTTATCTCATTCATACAGCTGAGCAGCTGTGGGGTTAGGGGCCTTACTCAGGGGCCCAGGAGTGGCAGCTTGGTGTTGCTGGGATTTGAACTCAAGACTTTGGGGACCAAAAACCAATGCCTAAACCACAAAGCTTCTTTAATTACTATCAATCATATGACAGAATATAAAATAATGCGCTCTTTTGAATAAATTATTTCTATCATTCAGTTGTTTTTTTATTAATAATCCAATTGCGTTTACTTAAATATGGAGAAAAACGATGTTTCGTGAATGAAAATGCCTTGTGTATGTTCCACAACATAATTGTGTACAATAATATAGTATTATACAATTATAAATATAAATGTACACAAAAAAATGCATTAATAAATTAAAATTTGTAATTGTTGGAAAAAAAATTATTTATTTTATTTTATTTTAATTTTCTTTGTAGGGGGGGCATTCTGCTACTCCATGGATTATTTCCCTATAACAAAATATCCTGTCGGGTTTAATTCCCTTTTTCCGTCTCCAAAGCAAACAATGTGATAGAGGTTTGGTTTTTCCTATTACGGTCTACTGCAACCCACCATGCACTGCATCCAATTTGTTTACACTGATCATACTGAGCCAATCGAGTCAGATCAGAGACGCCAGCCTTAGGCAGCTCTGCCCTTCTGTCTGCTTGGCTTAGTGGAAACTAACATTGCCTTTGGTACATTCTGACAAAAAAAAACTCAGTTTCACTACTATGGTTAAAGGTCTATGTATGCTGTTAAATTAGTCATTGCTGAAAGTGTTTGTGTACCATAGCCACTTATATTAGCAGTATCCTGAATCACATGTGCTTTAAAATCCAGTTCCTATCACTTAACATCCATTCCTCCAAAACCCATGAGGTAAAAGTGTCACTGCAATACAAACAACAGATTAGATTTTTCCATAATAAAATCTGACGTGCAGCTGTGATTTAAATACATTTCCTGAAAAAACAAGTGCTTTTTTTTCCCCGACAGGCTAAATTTAGTACTGTAAAGAGATGCTATACATGCGCTGAAGCATGCAGCTGCGGTGAAAAAGACATCTGCCCTGCTTCACCACATCTCCATTCCCGCGTAGACGGGAAGCGACGACCCCTGAGAAAGTCCTTGTCTGGATTTTGGCAATTCTCATACATGTACACATCGAGTGTGTTTAGATCTCGGCAATACGAAATTACAATGTCTGGGTTTTTTTTTTTGTTTGTTTGGTCCCGTATTATCTGTTTACAATCTGTGGTTTATATGTCAGCTAGTTTATGAGATAAATGCTTATTATTCTTGGATTTGTGGGTAATAGCAGAAAGTGAGCAGAAGGTAATGGGAAAGATAGTAGGAAATATAGAGACAAAGATTTATCCGTTTTCTGTCTATATATTCATGTATAAACTGCAGGGAGGGAAATTTAGGCTATGCACCTCAAAACTCATCTTGTGTGTCTGTCTGTGTGTGTGTGTGTGTGTGTGTGTGTGTGTGTGTGTGTGTGTGTGTGTGTGTGTATAAAGCGTTGACTCTGGTAATCTCTGGTCTATGCTGTGAAGTAGGTCATTTTGCCCACCATCTTCCAAGCCCTAAATTTTTTTTTTGCTTTGAAAGACACACACACACACACACACACACACACACACACACACACACACACACACACACACAAACACACACACACACACGCACACACAATGAGTTTTTTGGTACATAGCCTAAATTTTTCTCAAAGTAGTACACAAACACACAATGCACACACCCACACACACATAGACGCACATGCACACTCACAAAGTTGACAAAGTAGTTATTAATCATTTAACTATTTCAATAATTGTTTTAATATAGTCAAAATATTAAAGGTCAATGCTCTAGATCTGACCTAGCATTTAAACTAGATTAGCGTGTCTAATCCAAACATGAGTAAGGTCTCACTTCAGCTTTCTCTACTACTGATCAGGCTCCTTTTACCATGTACTGTCTAATCGTTTACTCTTCTACTAGTACACTCAATAGACAAATGTTTGTAGACACCTAACCATAGGATTGGTGCTTTTTGAATATCCCATTCCACATTGAGTCTCCATTTGCTGTAATAATAACCTTGGAAGATGTTCTATGAAGATTTTGGAGTGTACTTGGGTCTGGAGACCTGGGGTGCAGTCAGCATTTCAATTCATCCTAAAGGTGTTCAGTAGGGTTAAGTTCAAAGCTCCATAGCAGGCCACTCAAGATCTTCCACTATACTATTAAACTATATCTTCATGGAGATGCTTGGTGAACAGGGACATTGGCATGCTGGAACAGGTTTGGGTCTCCTAGTTCAAGTGAAGGGAAAATGCTTCCAGATACAAAGACATCCTGTACAAGTGTGTGCTTTCAAAAGTTTTGGTAACAGTTAGGAAAAGAACCACACAAAAGTCAGGTGTCCTAATACATTGTCCATAAAGTGTAACTATGAACCAAATCTATATGAACTGCTTTCATAGCAAATGAGAAATTATCAGGGACAAGAATTTTGTTATGTTCTAATATATGTGAGTGAGTGGATAGATATTCATAAATATGTCCAATGCTGTGAATACTTTTTGAAAGGGAAAAATTGGACGCTAAAAGCAACAACACAGTGTACCTCAAAACCGAAGAGGAGGCAAACTATCATTACTTTTATACTCCAGGGTTTAAAAGTTAAAAAAAAAAAACACTGAGAATTGCTTTATTTTTTGTCTATTCTCAGAAAAGTTTCTGCCCTGTCATCCTAATATCACGAGTTCAAATCTTGACAATGCCACGGCTATTCGTGGCTGGTAGTCTAGAGCGCAAAATTGGTCTTTGGATAGGAGGGCTGGTTATTCTCTCTCCCCTATCAATCAGTGTGACAGTAGCTAGAAAGCGGTCCAGTCCAGAGCAGCAGTCCAGAAAGATACAGTAGCTTTCTACATGTGTCTTGTGTTTTAACTTTCACTCCTCCCTATTTGATAGTTATTGTGTGGGAGAAAAATGGAAGAAAAATCCAAAAACGAAAAAAATGACAAAAAATATACTTTAGTTCTTGTCGGTAGCTTTGGCATCTTTGGTGATTTGGTGATGACTTTCTCAAGTCTATTTCATTCTAATGAGTATCACACATACATAACAGATGCAGTGTATTATTACTACATTTGTGGGACAGATTTTCTCCCATTTTTTGCTCTTTCAGCAAAAACGTAGCGAATCTCGACAGTGACATCCATGCATGGAGTTCCACTGAGGCGTGTGAAGTCAGCCTGCTGCATCGTTTCAAGCTTTCAAGTCTTTTAAATAACTTTACACCCTGAGACTTAACCTTTGCAGGTTTTCTAGCTATTGCTCATGCTTTTTATGCTTCATGAGTGATAGGGAGTTGTTATCTTTTGCTCCTGAACTATGGAATTCACCAAATTTGTGATGCGCTAAAATTAATATAAATGTGAAAACATGAAAGCAAATGGAAAAGTGAGATCAAAGGAGTTGGACTTCTCCTGTTTCGCATTTGTCAGAACTCAAAATATATGATATAGTCACGAAATCTAATCTACTGATACGTGTTCATAGACACGAAATATCCCTTTTTTGTCGTGGGACGACATTCTACGTAATGTATTTCAATAGGAAGTAATTTTTGGCGCCTCCGCCAAAGTTTTCTTTCTGCCACTGGATACCACAGACGCTGTATTGTTTTTTTTTTCTTATTTGTCTTTTGATTTTTTCATCTTCAATTACCATTACTTAACATTTAAGCAGGAGATTTTATCCTTGTTATTATTGCTTTATATTCTGTAAGCTACTCACTATTATAAACGATCGTTAGTGGTCCTTCCAGTCAAATTACAGTAACTATATTCTCCTGGTTAATTAAGGAGACTGCATAAATTAGAGACACATTTATTACATTATTACATTTCTTATATTTTCTGCCTTATTCTTTGATAAAAATGGGGAAAAAAGATTACATTTCTGTCAGCATTACCCATGATCCTCCGCCTCCGTTGCTACGTAGACTGAGGAAGTCATGATGAGTGACACGAAAAAAGAGCAAAATTTGTGTACATGAACACGAATCAATAGATGAAAGTTTGTGACTATATCCGGAAATGCCGTGAGACTGAACTACATCGACTTTAATTACAGATTTTTTCATAGCAGATAATCCAAATCTGCCTCATATTAATGCGAAAAGTCAAAATATTAACCAAAAGATTATCAGGGATAATCACAGGCAAGACAGAGAAAGAGAGAGCGAGAGAGTGAGAGAGTGAAAGAGAGATATGTGTTGGAAACGTGTAAAAGAAAGAATGTTTAAAGGAAGCAGGTGTGAAAAAGAATGACAGGGACCGTGAAAAACCGAGCTCATCCTCAGCTCCGGCTCTTAAACTGCTGCTGTTCGCTGCAAAAACGCGCAAACTCGCTTTCTCTCTCTCTCTTTTTCTTTCCCTTGTCTTCTTCCTTTTCCCTGCTCGCTTTGCACTGTGTTACTTCTACAAAGGTGTCAGTGGCGGCTTCCAGAAGAACGGATCTCACACCAATTTAAACTAGTTTCAAGGTGGCAGTTGTACAGTCTCCTAGTCTGTATGCATGCGATACTATGTATTCGAAGCATGACTCGTGCGTGTCATAGACAGTATATACTTTTTCATACAAATGTCATCATGTGAAACTGAGCTGAAAGCAGCTGTTAAGAGTGATAATAAGACGTGAGTATTATGGAGTGTCTTAGTAACACTAAAACATGCTTCTTCATGTATCTATGTCTCTGTGAAATGTATTTACTTCTGTGTGAGTGTGTGTGTGTGTGTGTGTGTGTGTGTGTGAGAGAGAGAGAGAGAGAGAGAGAGAGAGAGAGAGAGAGAGAGAGAGAGAGAGAGAGAGAGAGAGAGAGAGACTCACATGGAACTGCACGCAGATAAAGGTTTTCCCGTATGACCTGTTGAAGCTGACTGTCCATGCACCCAGGTGTGAAACATTTACTCAGGTACAACCTCAGATCCTTACACAGTGTTGAGTCTGTAAAAAAAATGGAGAGAAAGAGAAAGGGTGTCAAGTACAAATCATTAACATTTACTTTAAAATACACTTTCATTAATGAAAGGACACCGAAACATCCACAAAATCTCAAAAGCTATATGGTGACACAAATTGATCACCAAATAATTATTACATCTTCATATGGCCCAGTCCAAAAGGACTCAAAATCTAAACACTGCTATGCTGCTCATGCTACATGGTGTGGTCACAAATAAAGCTTACACACTACACAAGCTTTCACCTGGAGAGATATCTCATCATTCTGTGACAATAAACATTGAATGAACGTCGTCTTTTTTTTTGTGACTTATGTCAGGAGGAAAAACTGGCTGTAGTGCTTGTTTCTGCACTGTTTGTGTTGATGGAAACTAGTTATCTTAAAGAAAATCTGTCCTGATTGATTACTGCCTTTAAATATATATTATAGCAATAAGAATGACAAAGAGTTTTACGAAGGCGTTTTGGAAAGTTTCCCATATATATACAGAGAAACGTCGAAATTCTTGTCTGTAGTAATTGCACACGGGCACCATGGAGGCAGAGCAGGTAATGTTTCTGCCTCACAGCTCCAGAGCCTGATTCAATCCTGAGCTTTGGTTACTTTCTGCGTGTGGTTTTACATGTTCTCCCTAAGACCACCTCCAGGTTCTCCAAAAAACATTTCAGTAGGACCGCTGGCTACTTTACAATGACTCGATTAACGCTTGGTGCACTATAATGGACAGCCATTAATCCAGACACCGGATCCACAAACCCTGTCCAAGATAAAGTGGTTACTGAAGATGAATAGCACATAGGTTACAAAAGGCAGATTGTGATTACTGCTTACTGGCAGTGGTGGGCAATAACCAAGTAAATGCAATTCATTATTGTACTTAAGTAGCTTTTTCTTGTATCTGTACTTTACTAAAGTATTTTTATTCGGGGAGACTTTAACTTCACTAGATTTCAAAGTCAAATATCTTTCTTACTACAGTTTCGTGAAATCAGTCGTTCCTTTTTATTTATCAGCGAATAAAAACTTAACTGGTCAAACTGTTTTGGACTTGTTTTGATTGCCACTTGGTGGTTTCTACTTAGCACCTACAAACAGTTCAGCATCGGTTCAACAGCAAGCAGAACATTGTGAGAGTAATAAATGATGGAAGAAACTCCTGACTCGAACTTTCCACAACACCCGTGGCCTCATTTGTGCTTTAAGTAGTTGAAAAGAAGGTTTTAGGCACATGATCATTTCAGAAGATACCAATCAGTGTTTGACTTATTAACATCATTCTATTAATAGATTGCTGTGCCTATAGAAACATCAAAGTCTTTTCACATAAACTCTATTTCTACTTTTTGGCAAGTACACGGTTTGTATACTTCGTCCACCACTGCATACTGGTTAATGAGAAACATTCCAAACAAGTCCAAGTATGACCGACGTGGCACAAATACTTCTATCATGAGTGGGAACTAACATGTAAGTCCACTGTTTATAAGCCAGGACGTAATTTATGGTGCCTCGTCTATAAATGGAATAAAGACACAACCTACTCAGCAAAGCTACTCGATTTCTCTAAACTGTTCATTTCGACCGCAGTGCTTTATGGACCCTGGTGACAAGCCACTTGGTTGTTATCGATGACCCGCATCCCTCTCCCCTCTGTCAGAATGACAGACAGCGTCCGGCATGGGAAGGCCCCTCCCCTTTGCCGAGACAGCATAAGCTCTGCTGATAAAACATATTTCAAAGTGATAAGGGAGCATTAGCATCAGTCAGACACGCACATTCACACGTGCCGAAAATGTTGCACTCTCTGTCGTTCCTCGACATTTACAGTAGATGTGGCTGGTAAAACTTCTCTTAGGGTTCAACTTGCTCAGAAGCGATAAACTAGCGTCTAGTTCCATCTAGCTACAGAAAGCGTATGAATCCAGTTCTATTTGCTGTGTCTCAGAAACGAGCCTGTTAGATACATTTCAGCAGAGACAATACATATTGATCCACACAAAAATAGACAAACCAGATTTAGTACAGCAAAAAAATAAATGTTCCCTCTAACAGGACAGGTTTAGATGACAACCTGATACAGTGATAGCCTTGAACATAAAGACTGTATACTATATATACCATATTATCACATGCTCCTCAGTCAGTGATTATGTTCCAAAATGCTGTACATTCTAGATTAGATTATTTGCTCAACTTAAACTTTATAAAAAATACACCATGTTGTGGTCAATCTCAAACTAATTGTAAGGGCTAGAAAGGTGAGAGATGGTGATAGATTTATTCAGAGAGAGAAGGAGATAAAGAGGACCGCCGAGGAAGAGCTGGTAATCAATCTAAGCTGGAAGGGCAACGGGGAGTCACGGTCATGTGTAAAATATTGTTCTGCGCAAACATAACCGCTGCGAGAGCGTAAACGGCTTTGGTGTGAGATGAAGACGAAATCCTCCTAGTCACGTCACACTCCCGGCTAAACACACAGATGAAAGATTTACGTGATTGGTGCATTACCTGGTGTAACAGTCTTGATGCGGATAAGATGGGGGCAGGTGCTGAGCACTCCACGTACATCACCTAAGGTCATTCCCAGAACTGGTGTCCCGCCGATCTCCAAAATTATATCGCCAACTGTTATCCCACCTCCAGGCGCTGCTGTGACAAATGGAAACTCCCCATAGTCGGCACCACCGCCGATGGCCACTCCCAGTTCTCCCGAGCTGCCCAACAGAGGAACGAAGCTCTCCTGCACCTTAGAGCGCCAGTGCAACTTCTTCACGACCACCTTAGCCATGGCGATTGAACTAGGAGTAAAAAATATATGTTTGTGTTTAAATCAGTCAGCAATCTTAAAATAATATTATAGCCAAAAGCCAGGATTGCTAACCTTTATCTAAAATACAAAAGCCATGGGGTCAATGTCAGCCCAGTCCAGCTTTCTCATTTGCATGCGTTTTGCATGGTGCATGTGGGGCTTGGCAGACGACTCAGCAGATGTGCACTCTGCATGGGGTGGAATTAACACTGTCTGCACTTTATTCCTCCGAAGCTGTATAATTTATGATTCAGGAATACTACTTAGAATAAAAATACCGGTCACGTTTACATGATTTACTCTTCAGCTGGGTTTTAGAGTCGGCACAAATGCAAAACGTTTTCTTTAGTACTACGCTAAGCACCATGATACCAAGCATGGAAGGAAAAAAAATTCCATGACGGCAGTTGGATTTATTCTTAGGCGGGGGAAAAAACATTTATTTATTTATTTGTTTATTTATTTCATGAAATGCAATACAGGAAAAGTAAATGTCAAATAAAAAGAGCAACTATCTGCTTTAACATTCAGCATCTGTACATTTGGCGACTTTATTCCAGATGTTGTGTGAAGATATATGTAGGGAAAGTTCCTTGTATTCAGATCGGGTTTACACATAAGCTTGAGCTGATTTTCTGGGCTTTCAAATGATTACCTGCATATTTTTACGCTGGCTTTTCACTTCGTTTGTTTGTGAGAATGCTGTACGGTTTTGCACTCGTTTTGCACTCGTTTTCACGTGTCCATGGTGCTGGAGTTGATTTTAAAAAGCAATCTCGCCCCAGTTTCATATGTGTAACATGCGAGTTTTTTTCCATGCAGAATTTGACCTGATTGTACCTGGAAATGGCCAGAAATAGTTTTAGATCATGATGCAATAAGCAGGACAGCCATATTATTATGGTTTATGGTGTTTTCTTTGTTCTTTATAATAGCATTCTCATACAACAAGCATATAATAGTAGAAATTATTCTACTGCTAATATCCAAATAGCCCTAAAAGCAGATAGTAGAGTTTAAGAGCTTGTTTATGTCTCCAAAACCAACCACTATTACATTATGAGATGTTCAGTATTTGCTAAATGAAGCCATATGTGGCCATGCATTCAGGATAGTAGTGTAAATGCAAGAGGCTTGTAGTAATACTAGTATAAGCATAACGCTTATGTTAAACTATACTAAATATACTATTATATTGTAGTATAGGAAATGTCATATAATATGGCAGGTTGTGAAATTAGTCTTGTTTTTTTTACTCCCTATAAACAGAATGACATTTGTCTTGTTCCGGCTACTGAAAATGCCACAAGTGACTCAGCAAGATCCCAGCGAAACGTCCATTTCGATCGTGAGGGGGATCCAGGAACAGTGTGACATGCTGCAACGCTGAAGGACTTTTAGCTTCTGCGAGAGTAGCAAGCACAGTGAAGTGACAGTTGGCCACACCAGCATGAGGGGTTGGTACAGTTGCCATGAGACGCCAGAGATGTGACAGTATGAGAACATTGCTGTCACTTCATGCCCTCGCTGGCCCAACAGTATAATCAAGTGTGAGAGGTGGCCAACTTTAGTGCAACGAATAGAAAGCGGCGGGAAAAAAAACTAAGTCAAAAATAAATGGATAGTATTATGAATTTTGTATTTTTTTGACCAATTTTTACCACGGGTGCTAAGAGCTGATGATACTTATATTGGTGATACTTTAATGCTAAAATATACTACATACTTTACCCCAGAGAACCCAAGTCAGTTATTCTGATTGGAACGTAACAGATTATATTTACTCATGTTACTGTAATTGAGTACGTTTTTGTGTATTTCTACCTTTTTAATGGTTTTTAGAATTTATCATTTTACTTTTACTTAAGTATGTTTTGTGTGAAGAATTGTAATTAAATTCGTTTTTACTGACTGAAAAATAAATACATTATAATACAAGGGAGGAAAAATCACGGCCCTACACAGAAACTACTGCACTGATTTCTAAATGGTTAATGGGGAGAATAAACGTAATAAACTCACAAGAAAGAAAGATGGACGGATGAGACAGACGCCACTGATGCAGTCCCAACTGAATATATATCCCCTTGTCCTTTTTGAACTACACAAGTTTAAAAATCCCCCCCCCCCTCCAAACACACACACACACACACACACACACACACACACACACACACACACTTCCGCTGTTAAAAAAGTAACTCTGTAAATTTGACTCTTTTTTTTATAATGATCTACTTTTTACTTTTACATGGGTAGATTTTTAGACCTGTAACTTTAATTGTACTAAGTGACAGTACTTCTACTTAAGTAGAATGTTTTATTCCTCTTTTCACCTCTGCTTAAAGACAGTATTTTAAATATTATTTCTGTACTTTATGGTTCTGAGCAAACATTTGATTCCCAGAATTTGATGCCAACTCCAGTGTGTGGCAGTTCTGTAGATTCTGTGAAAATGTAACCATTTTTTGCAGTCGTGGTGAGCAGAAAAGCATGTCAGAATGCACAATGAGGTGGATAGACTGCAGTAATATAAAGCCATGTTGGGTTTCACTTCTGCGGGAGAAGAACAGCAATCTGAGGGTAGGGTATGTGGTTCAGAGAAATCTGGAAGAAACTCGTCTTTTCTCATGTAAATGTCCCCATGAGTACCTTGAAATTTGTGATGTGAAATGTTGATTGTATTGACTCACCCCCTCCCCCGACCTCCCAGTGTTTTGCTGTTTCTCCCCAGCCCTAATTGAGCCACTGACCATTTTCACCTCTAAGTATTCTGTTTCAAACGTCCGCATGCATCTCTTAGAGGAGGGTGACATTTTTGCATGACTCAAACACGCCATTTTGTTTTCCGCTGTTGGCTTAGCCTTCAGCGCAAACTGAGTCTTCCCTCCTGATTGTCATTATCACAATCTAATGTATTCTAAGTGCCGCTAAATGCATCCACCCCGACCAGAAATAAAGACAAAGCCGTCAAACGGACAATCGGTCGACCTGACACTGAGGATAGAGAGAAAATGATAGAAATGGATGCATCTGCACGCCCCCTTAGGCTTCCCCACCACCAGGCTTAACGCGGCTAATTACACGGCTCGAGAAGCGTCCAACGAGAGATGAATAATTGTATATACATGAATGACTGGCCGATTGGTCATCTATCTGACCCCACCTCCTGTAGATTAGGCAGCTGATAGGAGAAGGGGGGGGGTGGAGGCTTCTCGTGACTACAGAGATAGATAGAGCACAGGCTCCATGCCGACTGCTGCTGGCACAGAGAGAGAAGTCCTACGTATGACCTTGGAAGCTCAGGTGTCCGTAGCCAGAGAGTCAGGATTAAAAAAACAGATACACACAAGAAAACACATACACGTGTCGCTGACAGTGTTTTTAAAATGCACGTGGCACTGCTGGAAGTTTGTTCGATTGGATATTGAGTGAAAGCGCACAGTCCATAGGTGGAAACACACACACACACACACACACACGTTTGTTATGTCACTTATACACACACTTATACACACACAACACACACACACAATGCATTTCCCTTATCTCATTATCTGTGACTCCTCCCCACTTTTTTTGTTGTATTTTCACTGTTCTCCTGTGAAGTCTTCTGGTGACTAGAATAACACCCATATTTGTGCCCTCACACTTGTTTACACTTCAAATGTGCATATTTTAATGTACGTTTTTAACCTCTTTCCACTGTACGTCCCTCATAAGTATTCTGCTTTTCAGTTGTATTATTTTTTATAATATAAAAAAGGCATACTTTTTATAAAATATGCCTTTTTTCCCTTTATATCATTTAAATATAAAGAGGGCAAATTTAGATATTTTGCTAGTTTTTTTTTTTTGTCTATCACATGCATCAACAAAGATTTCCTGGGTTAAATAACAATAAAACAAAAACACCCTTCCAGTAAAACTCTAAACCTGCGCCATCGCGTGTGAGCTCGGGTTTTAATCACTAGCAGGCCCACCTAATAAGAAGCCAAGGCCACATAAATGTTTGTAGCAGGATGATGTTGGATTGAAAGCGCTGACAGTCGAATCCATCACGGCTGGAAATCCCAATTTTTCTAATCCCATTGAACATCCTTGGTTTGTTTAAAGCAACACTGAAAAACAACACATTTCATTTTCACCACACCGGGACACATTACACTCTGCAGTCAAAGTTAATTACGTGTTGTTTTTTTTACTCCACTGTTGTCCAATTTGATCATTTGCCAATTTTCCGCCCACAAGCCAGCTTTTTGTTATCACACAGCTACCAACCCTGAAGGCTACCATGTAACCTGCTTTCTTCAAGACATGTCTATGAAACCAGCATCTTTTGACCAATTGAATACGCATACATGAGCTCACAGATGTCCACGCGTGCTTACTGTCGCTATGAAGTTCAATTTTGCAATCTTGGACTGCAAAGAAATGGGTGTGACATCGATCGGATTCAAAGTCACGATCTCCCAATGACAGAACAAACGCTGTTCTTTTCCACTGCCTGGATCCATGACATCATGATCACTGATGAAGAAAGAAAAGTTCTCTTGGTGCTCAGGCTTAGGTAAGGCAAGCCTAATACTGGAGGAAGTGGTAGCTTAGTGGTTAAGGCTTTGGACATTTTGGACTTGAAGGTTGTGAGCTTAAATCTCAGCAACACCAAGCTACCATTCCTGGGCCCCTGAGCAAGGCCCTGATCCCCACAGCTGCTCTGTTGTATGAATAAGATAAATGTAAGTCACTCTGGATAAAGGCATAGACAAATTTCCATAAGCACACTCTAAAATCTAGTGGAAAATCTTCCTAAAAGAATAACGGTTATTATTTATAATATTATTTACTATAACAGCAAATGTGGAATGGAATGTTCAGAAAGCACAGTCAGGTTATAGAATATAATGCAATTGAACACATAGACAATGATACAAAATACTGAATCAATCTGGTTATACAAAATTTTCTACAGAAAACTCCAAATCTATTATCTTTTAAATCCTGCATTTGATGTATTATTTAAACCTGGCTCATCACGGCACACTTGAATGTCAAGATGTGTCCATTAGCATTTGTCCACCGGAGAGTGCGGCACGGCTCGGCTCGGCAAATGAATCGTCAATCAATCACATGCCTCTGTCATATCTAAAGCTTAATGTGGTTACCCTTTTGTAAAGGTGTCTTTACGAGCCAATGTGAGACGTAAAAGTCAAAATAAAATTAGTGCAGGCTATTGATAGATCGTAGTCCACAGTCCTTACAGATTGTTCCTTATTCATGTTTGAGGCTGGAAATGGCAGCTTAGTTGTCTTTTTGTGAACATCTCATATTTGTCATAGTATTTAATGCTTCACATTTGATTTGATTTCTTTTCAGAAGCATTTTTGCAAGTATTTAACCTCCTACATATGATCCACCATTATCAAGGTGACCAAACTCTACATAGCTTCGGGTTTACTTTGATTGCACTGTACATAGGGTAGAACTAATCTAGTGCTCTAGGCTTAGACTGCCCTTTGTGATTGAGCCTGCCTAGTCCTGACGCGTCGAGCATTTACAGCATTGACTTCTTCAGCAACCACCACTATTTCTTCCTTGGACCACTTTTGATAGATTCTGACCACTGCTGATTTACACCCTACAAGAGCTACAGTTTTGGAGATGCTCTGTCCCAGTCATCTAGTCATCACAATTTGTCAAATTTGCTCTTTACGCTTGCCCATTTTTCCTGCTTCTAACACGTCAACTTTGAGGACAAAATGTTCACTTGCTGCCTAATATATCCCACATGTTAACAGGTGCCATGATGAAGAGATAATCAGTTTAATTCACTTCACCGCTAATGTTCTAATGTCGTAATGTTATGCCTGATCGATGTATTATTTTATTCTTTATAAACCATGTGACCTCTTTCCAATAATATGTGCTACTTTTACACGTAGATGGGAATCCGATTGTTTAGAAAAAAAAGACTGAAATGACTCATACATATCATACAGCTCCATCACCAAGAAAGCCCAGCAGCGTCTTTACTTCCTGAGAAGGCTGAGGAAAGCCCATCTCTCTCCCCCATCGTAACCATGTTCTACAGAGGGGACCATCGAGAGCATCCTGAGCAGCTGCATTGCATCGCAAGACCCTACAGGGTATAGTGAGTACGGCTGAGAAGATCATCTGAGTCTCTCTCCCCTCTATCACAAACATTTACACCACAGGCTGCGTCCGCAAAGCCAACGGCATTTTGGACGACCCCACACACCGTTCACTTCCATCCCTCAAGCCAACAGGCTCCGCAACACACAGAACTCAACTGTACAAAACTCACACACACACTCACTCAACTGCGTGTTACTGAACTGTTACAACCAAAACTCAACACACACTCGATACTAATTTCACTTCACACATGTCCATGTCTTCAGCACTACCCATATTATATTAATCACATTATCCTGTTGTTTTGCACCACTTGATTGCTGCTCTTGCTGTTTTTGCACAACATTGTGTTCATGTTTACACGTACACTTTTGTTTATATTGTAGTTCTCTCTTTTGCACGTTGTACTGTATCATTTCACTGTGTACTGCGTCAGCTATATGATGGTTAGAATGACAATAAAAGCTTCTTGACTTCACTTGATCTCTGGGTTGACACGGCTTTTGCTTCAAAACACACACATTCACATACTGAAACCACCTCGAGGTCATACTGCATGAAGTGAAAATATTTGCTGTTATTTGTGGTCTGTGTGTGTGTGTGTGTGTGTGTGTGTGTGTTTCTCTCCAGCGTAAGGCAATGTCATTCATGACTGGTGCAATAAACACATTGCTGGCAATAATACACAGCAGTAGGCACGGATTCATCTCTTTTCACTTGGTTATATTAAATATCAGTTTCTGTCTTTTGCGTAACAAAAAAAATCAGCCTGAAACAAAGGTCGCTGAAGGTCATCGAGGCGTTATGTGACTTGTTATGAAAACAGCATCTTCCGTTCGAAGCACACGAGACGTATCGAGAAATTGCAGCTAGCGTAAAGATGTTATTAAAAATGCTAACGCTTAAGGTCAGAGGAAAGAGCTGAGCGCTACATATCCGTTTACGCATCCTTCCTCATGGCTCTGTGATCCGTTTTCCTGCCCCACCATCCCCACCCCCACTCCCTGTCTGCTCAGCTATGTTTTCAGCGCAGACAAAAATGCCACTGCTCTCAACATAGTTGTTTTTTCTAGAACAGTGTATCAGGAATATCTCATCAAACTACCAGTGAAAACTTAAGACATAACAACATAAGACCACTTGGGAGCTTGAACTGTTACTTGAGAGAGATACATTTGATAAATGGGTAAATGTCAAGCTGGTTTGCTGCAATATGAATAAGCTCTTTGAATTGTAAAAAAGTCCTAAAAGCTGGATTTTTCAAGCATTTTCTAAAGTCAGTGTTTGATTAGGTGTGCTTTCTACACAAGTCTAACTGAAACCAATTACTTTTCATTGTTGGCTGGTAATTAAGCTTTCCAGCACTTACTAGCTCTGAGAGCACACCAATTAAATGCAAAAAGATAAAGAGATGCTGCTGCTCCTTGAATATAATTGGAAATAAATGAAGAAATTTGCTGATAAATGCAGCGTTGCTGATAAAATAGAACTTGAAAGTTGTCGCGGTTACGAAATGGCGATGACATCGTTTCGGGGGTTACGTTCGGTCTCTTGATTGATGGATTTCACATCTAAATCCTCTGTGAATAGCTTTGAAGATCTAATGGAGGGGATTTAATATGCAGAATACCTTTTATAAGTGTTGAGCTATTTTATGAGTTGCTCAGTAGCTCCATAATTTCAAATAAAAGACTGTAAAAAGGACATTACTCACAATCTTACATTCTGGAGCTCATGTTAGTTGTCACTCTGCGGTGTTTTATATTGTTTTAATGATTTATAATCACACTCTTGATGTCACCCAAATGAGGAAGGGTTCCCCTTTTGAGTCTGGTTCCTCGCAAAGTTTCTTCCTCATAACCTCTGAGGGACTTTTTCCTTGCCACAGTCACACAGGCTGCTCATCAGAGGTAAATACACACCGTTCACTTTAACTGGTAAATTCTGTAAAGCTGCTTTGAGACAATGTCCGTTGTGAAAATCTCTATAGAAATAAACTTGATTTGACAAGTAGTAAGTTGTAAATGAGCTATTTTGCCAGTAAAAGCATATAGTTAGTTTTGTTTAAAAGGACAAAGCCTGTGTGGTTTTACAGCAGAGGATGAAACCTGAGGGCGGTTTGGATAGTTTGGTTTCATATCATACACAGTGGTGGACAATAGTAAATGTAAATGTAATTTGTTACGGTACTGAAGTAGCGTTTTCTCGTTTCTGTACTTTACTAAAGTATTTCCATTTGGGGCGACTTTTTACTCGACTATATTTCGTGAAATCAGTCGTTCCTTTTTATTTATAAATCGATACAAAAACTTAACCCTTCAATCACGCAGCAATCCACCAATCGGTGTAGAGCGTGCGCTCTGTTTTGAACTTGTTTTGATTGCCGCTTGATGGTATCTACTTATCCCCAATATACAGCTCAGCATTAGTTTAACAGCAAGCAGCACATTTTGAGAAGAATAAATGATGGATGAAACTCGGACTCACCACAACACTTTTTTTTGAAGTTGTTGAAAAGAAGGATTTGGGCTCATGATAATTGTAATAGATATCATTCAGTGTTCGGCTCATTAATATCATTCTATTAATAGATTGGTGTGTTAAGAGTCACATTGGAGTCTTTTTACATAAACTAAGTTGATTAAGTAAAAAGTCTTATATAAATAATAAAAGGAACATTATAGCCATAAAAAAAAAAAATCATAGTACTTTGGATACTTTAATACATTTGAAGGCAAAAACGTTTGTACTTTTACTGAAGTGGAAGTTTAAAGGAACACTTTTAGTTTTACTGGAGTCATATTTTTTTCCAACTGTATCTCTACTTTTACTTTTTATTTATAAAAATAAATAAATAAATGTTTCACTCTCATTCTTGACCTCATCAGGCTTTACGACACAATTTAATCATGTATGAGAGATGGAATATTAAATGAGGTGATTAATGTCTGCAGGGAGTAAAAGGTCTTATCAACAGTGCATCATCACACTCAGTGCATCGCTTCAGTTTCTATGTCATTATCAAGACCAGGCTTGGGCCAATGTGTGAATCGAAAAAAAAGTAATTACAGAAGCTCTAGGAGGCAAAATGAAATCCAAATTCAGGCCTCGAGTTTCATAGTAACAATTTACAGGAGGAAATGATAAAATTTTATAATGAAAATCACACACACCTTGTGTGCCTTGGAAAGCTCGCCTTCAGGGGCTCAGATCCAGGATCTTTACATTTTACAAATGATCTATGTGCAGCTATGTGGCTTTGTTTTTCTTTGAACTAGATTCAAAAGATCAGCATTCGAATCCATGATTCTGTGGGGGGCAGACGCCTCATATGTGGAGACAAACCCCTTCTGTAGAAGCGTCACTGCAAACAACTGCTACATTTCCATCCCACTGTTGTTAATGCTATTTCAGAATGTAAGATCTAACAAACCAGAGGTTCCTGAGGTGCTCAAATGAAAAAGTTGCCAAAAAGATGGAATCAGGCAGCATCACAATGCCACCCAGTGTGGTGCTGACAACTTGGTACAATCTCAAATCCCATCTCTGCATGCCTCCATTTCAGCATCAATGCTGAGCATGGAAGTGAGGCAGACAGATGCTGATGCAGTACCCTGTCCACAATGAATCCAACTGCAAAGAATGTTCTGTATGTAGCTCTATGATGTTTATTGTAACTCTGTGTTCTGTATGTAGCTTTATGTTGCGTAATGTAGCTCTGTGTTCTGTATGTAGCTTTATGTTGCGTAATGTATCTCTGTGTTCTGTATGTAGCTCTATGTTGCGTAATGTATCTCTGTGTTCTGTATGTAGCTCTATGTTGTGTAATGTAGCTCTGTGTTCTGTATGTAGCTCTATGTTGCGTAAAGTATCTCTGTGTTCTATATGTAGCTCTATGTTGCGTAATGTAGCTCTGTGTTCTGTATGTAGCTCTATGATGTTTAATGTAACTCTGTGTTCTGTATGTAGCTTTATGTTGCGTAATGTATCTCTGTGTTCTGTATGTAGCTCTATGTTGCGTAATGTAGCTCTGTGTTCTGTATGTAGCTCTATGTTGCGTAATGTAGCTCTGTGTTCTGTATGTAGCTCTATGATGTTTAATGTAACTCTGTGTTCTGTATGTAGCTTTATGTTGCGTAATGTATCTCTGTGTTCTGTATGTAGCTCTATGTTGCGTAATGTAGCTCTGTGTTCTGTATGTAGCTCTATGTTGCGTAATGTAACTCTGTGTTCTGTATGTAGCTTTATGTTGCGTAATGTATCTCTGTGTTCTGTATGTAGCTTTATGTTGCGTAATGTATCTCTGTGTTCTGTATGTAGCTCTATGTTGCGTAATGTATCTCTGTGTTCTGTATGTAGCTCTATGTTGCGTAATGTAGCTCTGTGTTCTGTATGTAGCTCTATGTTGTGTAATGTAGCTCTGTGTTCTGTATGTATCTTTATGTTGCGTAATGTATCTCTGTGTTCTGTATGTAGCTCTATGTTGTGTAATGTAGCTCTGTGTTCTGTATGTAGCTCTATGTTGTGTAATGTAGCTGTATGTTGTGTGATGTTGCTCTATGTTGTGTAATGTAGCTCTATGTTGTGTGATCTAGCTCTACGTTATGTGATGTAGCTCTACGTTGTGTGATGTAGCTTTATGTTGTGTGATGTAGCGCTATGATTTGTAATGTAGCTCTATGTTGTGTGATGTAGCTCTATGTTGTGTGATCTAGCTCTACGTTATGTGATGTAGCTCTACGTTGTGTGATGTAGCTTTATGTTGTGTGATGTAGCGCTATGATTTGTAATGTAGCTCTATGTTGTGTGATGTAGCTCTTTGTTGTTTGATTTAGCTCTATGTTGTGTTATGTAGCACCAGAGGTCAGAAGAAATGTCAAATTTCACTGTGTACTACATCAGCTATATGTGGTTGACATGACAATAAAAGCTTCTTGACTTGACTTGATGTATGAAAATAAACTATATTTTTGAGATTTTAAAAATAATAAAAAAAATTATTTTACAAGAGAGAATGTAATTTCTTCACAAAAGTTCTATCAACTGGCTTATTTAATCTACTTAACCATTACACCGACTCAGTTGATTAAGTGAATAACGTTTCATAGCAAAAGCTTTTCTCAGGCCGAGTCATGCAATAAATCTGACATATACAATCAATTGACAGATTAAATATTCACATAAATAATCCCTGTGATCTCCCAGATGAAGGTTAGTTTTAAAGTAACGGTTTAATGTTTAACATGTTTGCGAATGTCTTATAATTGTATCCTAATTAAGTTACTTGGTGTTTGGTAACAAAGGGCTACTTTGCATCAGAAACACTAAATCAATGACAAACAAATCATTCAAGAAGAAGACACCTGTGTTCATCCCAACTACTGAGTAGGCACCAATCAGAGGCATCATTTTTATGATGTCATCATGCAGACACTAAAGTATTTTGATACAAAATATAAAGTCAATTCCATCAACCCTATCAAATACAAATGACAAAATCCTATTTTATATTTGAAATACATGTATAACAAATAAATATCAACCCATCCCTGCTGGTGGGAAATGCATCCTGGCGTCCCAACGTTTCGTAAGAAAAATAAAATGCTGCGTGAAAATTATTTTTATATATCGTAAGATCCAAAAAAAACGTAAGCCGGACCATCGTAACTCGGGGACTGCTTATATAAACATAGTGTGCTGATGTGACTTGTGTTACTAATTTATTACTGCAGGGTCATACCCAACCCCAGGTGGTCAGATTAGGGGTGAAATATATTAGTGGCTTGAGAGTTAAAGGGCTTTATAAATTACTTAATGTAACCAGCTGAAATCATGGTGAAATTGAAGCTTTTGCTTCTGCTATTTGACTTGACTAAGTTTCACACTCAACAAAATTAAACAAACCAAAAAGCAAAAAAAAAAAAATATATATATATATATATATATATATATATATATATATATATATATATATATATATATATATATATATATATATATATATACACAGTTAAGTTAAAAACACATTTTTATAATTATGTGGCTCACATCCTGCCTTTATAATCATCTCTTCACTGTTCTCATGTGTTGTACTGATAGTAGGGCTTTGTAAAACGTGTATCAGTAACATGAAAAAAAACATGCTGATGAAAAATATCACGCTTTACCGTCTTATTTCCGTAAAATGTATATATTTTTTTTTTTACACATATTACAGTGAAAGTGTGTTTGTGTGTGATCCTAGCAATGCCTCTCTTTTTTTGGTCTTCTTATTGCATGAGAGAGCCTTCTGACAGTTAATCAGTTGTGATAGAGCATGTGAGAGAGAGAGAGAGAGAGAGAGAGAGAGAGAGAGAGAGAGAGAGAGAAAGAAAGAGAGCTGGGAGACAGAAAGAGAATGATTACTGCAGGATTTCTCCTGAGAAATTGCCAGTGATGTTAATGATTTGACTTGCACTGTTGTGTCTTTGGTGGTGGTGTTTTTATTTATTTATCTTTAATAAAGCTTGAACTTGGTAGCATCCATCTGGAACTAACCTTTATCTCTCTGTTTCTCTCTCTCTCTCTCTCTCTCTCTCTCTCTCTCTCTCTCTCTCTCCCTCTCTTTCTCTCTCTCTCTCTGTATATATATATATATATATATATATATATATATATATATATATATATATATATATATATACACACAGTGGGTACAGAAAGTATTCAGACCCCCTTAAATTTGTCACTTTTTGTTATATTGCAGCCATTTGCTAAAATCATTTAAGTTCATTCTTCTTCCTCATGAATGTACACACAGCTCCCCATACTGACAGAAAAACACAGAATTGTTGACCTTTTTGCAGATTTATTAAAAAAGAAAAACTGAAATATCACATGGTCCTAAGTATTCAGACCCTTTGCTGTGACACTCATATATTTAACTCAGGTGCTCTTCATTTCTTCTGATCATCCTTGAGATGGTTCTACACCTTCATTTGAGTACAGAAATTTTTGATTATACTGATTGGACTTGATTAGGAAAGCCACACACCTGTCTATATAAGACCTTCCAGATCACAATGCATGTCAGAGCAAATGAGAATCATGAGGTCAAAGGAACTGCCTGAAGAGCTCAGAGACAGAATTGTGGCAAGGCACAGATCTGGCCAAGGTTACAAAAAGATTTCTGCTGCACTTAAGGTTCCTAAGAGCACAGTGGCCCTCATAATCCTCAAATGGAAGACGTTTGGGACGACGAGAACCATTCCTAGAGCTGGCCGACCGGCCAAACTGAGCTATCGGGGGAGAAGAGCCTTGGTGAGAGAGGTAAAGAAGAACCCAAAGATCACTGTGGCTGAGCTCCAGAGATGCAGTCGGGAGATGGGAGAAAGTTGTAGAAAGTCAACCATCACTGCAGCCCTCCACCAGTCGGGGCTTTATGGCAGAGTGGCCCGACGGAAGCCTCTCCTCAGTGTAAGACACATGAAAGCATGCATGGAGTTCTCGAAGATGGTGAGAAATAAGATTCTCTGGTCTGATGAGACCAAGATAGAACTTTTTGGCCTTAATTCTAAGCGGTATGTGTGGAGAAAACCAGGCACTGCTTATCACCTGTCCAGTACAGTCTCAACAATAAAGCATGGTGGTGGCAGCATCATGCTGTGGGGGTGTTTTTCAGCTGCAGGGACAGGACGACTGGTTGCAATCAAGGGAAAGATGAATGCGACCAAGCACAGGGATATCCTGGATGAAAACCTTCTCCAGAGTGCTCTGGACCTCAGACTGGGCTGAAGGTTTACCTTCCAACAAGACAATGACCCTAAGCACACAGCTAAAATAACGATGGAGTGGCTTCACAACAACTCCGTGACTGTTCTTGAATGGCCCAGCCAGAGCCCTGACTTAAACCCAATTGAGCATCTCTGGAGAGACCTAAAAATGGCTGTCCACCAACGTTTACCGTCTAACCTGACAGAACTGGAGAGGACCTGCAAGGAGGAATGGCAGAGGATCCCTGAATCCAGGTGTGAAAGACTTGTTGCATCTTTCCCAAAAAGACTCCTGGCTGTATTAGATCAAAAGGGGGCTTCTACTAAATACTGAGCAAAGGGTCTGAATACTTAGGACCATGTGATATTTCAGTTTTTCTTTTTTAATAAATCTGCAACAATGTCAACAATTCTGTGTTTTTCTGTCAATATAGGGTGCTATGTGTACATTCATGAGGAAAAGAAATGAACTTAAATGATTTTAGCAAATGGCTGCAAAATAAAAAAGAGTGAAAAATTTAAGGGGGTCTGAATACTTTCCGTACCCACTGTATATATATGAACACACTTCCTCTCACTGCTGCAGTGATTTGTTCAGATTGATTAGTACCAATATGGATATAATATCACACATTGGGTTGGAATGTTGTTGTTTTTTTATCAGGTTTGTCAGTGCCCAATTGCCTGACACTGGACATGTAGAGTATGTAAATTAAAGCATATTGGATCCCATTTATCAAGCTGGAAACAAATCAGTTTAAAAATAATTTGCATGTGGAATGTTTCTTTGGTGGTCATGAAAGTCTGATTAATGAACTAAATCTAATGTGCCAAAAACTACTTTGAACCTGAACTTGCTTGAACTTCATTCCAGTCATAAAACTGTCATGTAAAATTGGATAAACAAACACTTTGTCAAGGTAGATTTGCTTTTTTATATCAACAGATATAAATGTAATTAAATTGTTTCTATAGCACTTTGCACAATAGACATAGTTTTAAAGCAGCTTTAGAAAATGTAAGAATTATAGAACAAAAATGTGTTATATATGTAAATTATGCGCATTTATCCCCGATGAACAAGTCGGCGGCGACTGTGGCAAAGAAAAACTCCATTAGATAATATGAGGAAAAAATCTTAAGACTTAAAATGGAAACCCGTCATCATTTGGGTGGCACCAAGAATGTGATTATAAACCATTGAAACATTACAAACACGGGAGAGTGAGAAATATCATGAGCCCCGGAGTGTGTGATTATGAATAATATTCTTTCTTCTGAAAGTAATGTCCTTTCGTTTCAGGAATTGTGGAACCAGGTGCTCCTGAGCAACTCATAAATTAGCTCAAAATCTCAGATTAATATAGATTCAACATCAACTCCTTCATATCAGAGCCTTTAAATGGTCAATGATTGAGAAACCAAATATAGTCCAAATGTCCGAAATCATCATGAAGTGGGAGCCAATTGTAATAAATGTAATAAAATCCACTCATACATCTAATAAAGACAAAACTATTCATTCCATTAGGACACAAGAACAAGAAGAAAAAAAAAAACAAGAGGACCAGGAAAGTTTGGAGAAGAATACTATTGCCATAATTACCAGGTGAATCTGGTTTGTGAAGAAGTCAATGGCCATTTGTGACCAAGCTAGCCGTGCAGGCTGGGTTGAGGGTACTTCGGCTTAGGCAGATGAGGAACATAACAAGTTTGGAGTTGATATGTTTTATAAGTCAAGTTCCTGCAGAGGTGTGAGCCGACATGACCAGTTTATCTTTGAGGTGTAAAGGCCGATATGTTTTACCTACTATGCCTTGTGTAGGAACTCTGGATCTTTTGATAAATGTCACATTTGTGAGTGGAATCATCTAGTTCTTTAACTATGTAATTACTCTGCAACCTGCAAATTCGGTGTGCAGTGTAATGATAAGTATGAAAAGGATAATCAGGAAAAAAGGAAAAGGCAAAACTGCTGATTATTTAACGCCCTGCTGCCTCATGACACATTTGTTATTGAACTGGCTGGTAATTACCACTGGCTCAACTTTAGCTGCTCCAATCTCCCATGTTTTATTGATATGGTTGGACAGTTGGGCATGTGCAATAACTTGTTTTTGTAAAGCTCCTTGTTCTAACCTGTATCTGACTGCCCTGACCCTGATCATCCTCCATTGGCAGGATTTGGAAGTCAGCCAAACCCTCTTCAGTTACCAACGACCTCCAATCTGTCGCAGCCGCCCAGGCACGTGTGTGTGCTCCTCGGTGTTCATCTGTGTTAGTGAATTGCTTCACTCTAGTGAAAGGATTTATAGTACACGGAAGCATAAAATCGTAAATTCATTAGCCCGCTGGGAATGTTCAGCTGGAACGGAAATGTAACGTAGTGAGTTGTAGCTAATGTGCCGTAACTCCTTCTAAGTCGGTTAGTCCTTAACTAGGGATGTGAATGAGTACCTGAATCTCCTGAATGAAAGCTAGTTTTAATTCTATCTCTAATTCTCTCTGGATTATATCTTTGATGTAACAGATCATGTTTGAGCTCTCGACAAACAGCAGCAAGTCCTTAGCGGGTTGTTTTTCTGCACATTTGCAGAGAATTATATGAACAAATATGGATCAAGGGTTTGGAACAGCAATATGTTAGTGACCCCTATACTGATATTGTAGGATGTAGGATTTTTTGTCTGGTCATCCAGCAGCACTACTGGTCATGAGGGTGTTTGGGAAAGTCCCTGCAGATTTAGGTCAGTGGAATGGGAAATGCACAGTGGACAGATTTTAAACGTAAAATGATCCGAAAGCAAATCATAATAACCAATTAACCGAAGCTCACCTATGTGTACTAGAGTAAATGGTGGAAAAAAAAAATATCGAGCAAAAGATTGAACAAATCAATCGCTGCTACTGGTAAATGGAATATACATGAGCCGTGATATTGACAGTCGACTTCCATCACTGAAGCTAGGGAGACTTCGCTGGGATGTCTCCTCTTTGGTGCGTGCTGTTAGAGGCGACTTTGTATTTCCTAGTCACAACATTCCCAGATGAATCCTTCGTGGAATATAAATATACCAAAGTGACATGGTGCAATTAAAAGCTTGTACACCCTTTTAATTCATCAGCGTTA